>NW_023605858.1:0-27578 GCF_013339745.2 Dermacentor silvarum
TTGCTAAGGTTGCAGGCTGACGTTGTCGGTTGGATTGGTGGAGCTGGTTTCATACACAGTCCCATAGCGTTGACCTTTGGCAGTTTCACCACCGCACAGTGGGGACAGGATTGCTGTAAGCAGTGGGAAATATTTTGTCAGTAATGGCAAAACAGTAAAGGCAGCCCTAACCTCCAGATTAGTCTGGCGTTGTCTTTTCGCTTCGACGTCAGCTTGTCGAACCTCTGGATTCGCCCGGGGTTGTCGTTGTGCTTCAGCGATGGCAGCCCTAACCTGAGAATCGGCCCGTCGTTGTCGTTTTGATTAAATTCAGCGTGCCGAAGCTTTGGATTCGCCCGGCGAGCAGGAGCACCTCCACGCGCACGCTCCCGCTGCCATTCCTTCAACGCAGCCTGCTGTTCGGCAGAACGAACCAAACGCGGCCTCCCCATCTGACTGCCGGGCCTGGACTGGTGGGAAACGGATGGCGCGAGGCGATCGAGCACGCGATCACACCCTTTCCCTCCGCCGGAGGGAAGGGAATCCTGTGATCGCGCGGGCCATCTGCGGGCGCCGAGCCAGACCTGTGAAGTGCCGGTGCACGGCCCATCCATCATTTCTAAACCCATTGCATAAGGTTTCTACAGCTGTGTAGCCTCTATGCGGGACATCTTCGCTTGCCGAGCGAGCACTGAAGAGCGTGCACATGTTACGGGCGCGCGCCTTGCGCTGCGTCTGCTTTTTCATGCATATAAAGCCCCGCTTTAAAGGACGCGTATGATGAACCAACAGTGGCTGAATCGGTTAGCGAGGTGGTATCACAACCCCGGTGGTGGTTCGAGTCCGCAGCCCGACGAGCAATTTTTATTTTTGCAAGGCTTGGGTTTTTTCGTACGCCAACACCAACACCGACGCCGACATGAGTGAGGCAGTACAGGCATCGCTTGAATTGAGACCGCGGTAGCACTCGCACAGGACATGGTTGCGATCTCGCAGGAACGAGAATGGGAGACGACGCACGTGACAATCCAGCGGTTACTTGCGGCAAATTGTCGGGGAAGTGCGAGAAATATAAATAAAGTTCAGGGGGAATTAAGAGTTGTAGTTTCAAATGACTTCATTCGGCAAACTATCCGAGAGCAAAAAAATAAACGCCATACTCCAATAACTACAACCCTTCACTTCCCCGGTCCCCAGAAGCGAGTATCATTGGTGGCAGTGAAGCTATAAGCCGAATATTGAAGAAAGAAGGCGTCAACGTCACGCAGAAGCCACTTTGAATAACCTCATTCCGAAACCGAAAGACCATCTACTCCACGAAACAGCCCAACGCGTGGTTTATAACATCAACTTTGTCGAAGGTCCAGTGAATTACATTGTACAAACAAAAAATCCATACGACAGAATGAGGTAACAGAAGAGCGACGTCAGAACCTTCTTTCGAGTAAGCAGTGTCGTCGCCAAACTGTAAGAAAGTGCCGACCACAAAAGTGATACACAAATCTTAGAGACTGAGAGAAACCACCGAAAAAGGCTATCTCTAGACTCATAGAACAGACAGAATGCGACAAGCAATAAAAACGACTCGAAGAGCAACCTCGTCACAGTATATGCCAATTGCCTTTGCTCCGTGACAAAAAAAGACAAAACAAACCGCGGCACAATTGCCTCCTGTCGCCAGCGATGACACCGGCACATTTTGGCTGTTACTGGTCTTTTTAATCTCCTCCATATCCGTCGGTCGAAGACACAAGGAAAGATTACATTGTCAGTAAAGCTCTCTGCCAGCCCCACTTCCTCTATTATGAAGGAACCTAGTCGGCTGCAAAACTTGCGGTTGAATAAATCGACTTTTTGTTAGAGTCACTCCTAAAGGCCTAATTTTCCCAACCAGTCGTGTACTTCTGTCGAAACACTTAGCTTTATGAAGATTAACTGTTTTGTAGCATTTATTTAACCACTTAACAAAAACTTCGGCTAACCTCAGTTACCAAATGTGCGTTGCAGCTGCATACTTTTTTTTATTATAGATCCAATTTCAATTCATTGCACGCCAACATCCACGTGTGTTTACACATATTTCTAGTACAATATGACGCCAATAACTTTCTCTTAATTCTTCCTGCTTTCATCTCACATGTGCACTGCACAGAAAAATGTGTTCTTATTAATAGAGGTAATACTCTGATTTATGGGGACACTTACTAGCATTATTGTTTTTTCAGGGAACAATTCAGCCAGAGCTATCAATTTGTGAATGTATATGGTTATTGGAATCGTATGAACATTATTGATATAAATGGTAAGATTTCCTTATAAATATTTCTCGTTTGTTTGCAGTGACAGTAACACGGAAAAAAGTTATCTCCATAAAACCATGACTTCTACCTCTCATAAGACGGTTAGGAGGAGCAGAAAACTATGTACTCAGGATTTGTAAATGACAATGCAGGGTCACCCAGACTCAGAGCTAGGGCATCGTTCTATCGTGGTGATGCGGCAGTACAGTGCGGTACATCAGTCACACATCAGTTGCCCGAGTGTCACTTGAATAGACCCTTTTGGAAGGCGGAAGGAAGGCCTTTTTGCAAAGAGGAAGGAAAAACATTGGCGGCGCATTCATACTATAAAGATGATTGGTGACAGTAATGCGATCAGCATTATTTTTTTGCGATAGGTGTGTAAGTAGTGAGTATAGGTGATGGATTCTATTGATGGTGGACTTACTGAAACCGACATTAGCATCGTTAGATGGTAATGTGTTTAAGATTGAAATAATATAGCGACACAATTTATTGGCACCGTCGAAACACTTTATGTATGTGGCGTATACTGGAGCTGGACTCCTCTCTCGGGCTTCTCTGGTCGCCATCTTGCGGCGCTGGAGCAAAGAAGCGCATGACCGCCAAAATGCATGGTGAGCCTGTGCAGGCACTGAAAAACGCGTCATGCGACAGTTGGGATCCTCTCTCGTGCTTGTTTCTGGACATATTGCACCATCTAGTAGCGCTGACGAGAAGTCCGCAAATGGCGCCCTGGAAGCATGGCGCACTGTTCTTTGCGAGCGCTGCGAGTTGTCCCTCTGGCCACACACCCACTCAGTGACCCGAGTTGGCGAGAGGTTCATCATAGCGCGCCACACACTCAGTTTACTCATGGCGCACTTTGTTAAAGCGTTGGCGAGAGAGGGGCTCATTTAAAATCAGCCATACCCTGTGCAATTGTGGCGCAGCCTGCTAAAGCAACATGTTGCTGTCCTTGTAGAACCCTTGTGACGTGAGTCCGATTCAGCCCAGGAATAGAAAAAACTGAAAGGATCTTTTTAAAATTGTCTTTGCCGACCTCGCCGAGTTTTCGTGACCATGGGTGCAGCATGGCTCTTCTCTAGGCAAATAGGCCAGCCAATCACAGCGGAAGACGCGCGCGGCATCGCCCATAGCCTCCTATATTTTTTCAAAAATATAGGAGGCTATGCATCGCCACTATAGGTTCCTTGTACTGCCACCAGATGGCGCTCACCTCGGCGCATCCGGTATAGCATACCTGATTAAGTCATGCAGGCTAATGACTATTTTCACCAGCATGTTTCAAATTGGATGCACTTCAATTCAATTGCAATTACATCGATGATGATGATGATAATAATAATCAACATCGGGGTAGCGGCGGCCGTGCGGGGGAAAGAAAATAAATACCCCCGCCACTTCTACTCCGTGAAGGTGGTCGAACAGCGAAGCTGTGTTAGTTACACCGAGTGTTACATGTGCGTGTGTTGCACGTGATGCAATTGCGTAAATACAAGTAAACGCAGATCTACAACAGGAAGTTGTATTATAGTTAAACGTTGAAACACGTTCTCTTATCGCCTGTCCTCCTCGAGCCGAGCACGGCCTATGGTTGGTCGCCTTCTCCTCTCTGCTGCTCAGGCAACCTGCCCGCCCCGGGCGCGAGTCTCATACTCTCCTGGTCACGTGACCTGCGTGCCGCCGGACAAATGGCGAAGGGTCGACTAGGAACAAACACAAGCTCGTGTTTCGACTCATACACTCACTCCAAGCTTCGCTTTATATAAATTTGAACTCGTTGGATCTGTTGCATTTTTGTCATTGTGGAGTGGCAACATCCTCAGTGGCTAAAACTAGTAACATAAGTTGGCGTGAAAGACATTGCTGATTGTTACACACATGCTGGCGCATACCCAGTGACCCAAGTTCACATCAAAGAGGTTCATTGAAGATCAGCACAAACCGAGTGGTACTTACTCAGACCCGCACCTATAGTAAACCATGTCGGCGTGAAAGAGCGCCCATGCGTACACATGCCACATACTCAGTGACCCAAGTTGGTCCAACGGTCAGTTTCGAGCCCTGTCACTTCAGCGAAGCAGCCCGATGCGCTACCCTATCGACAACCGACTACCCAGTGACCCAGGTAGGCAGGTAACCAGGTAGATGCAAACGAACATACATAGGCCAGAAAAGTGCGTGAAGTACCTTAGAAATGCTAACGCTCTAAAATGAGAAAATGGCTTGACGAAGGAAGTGAACGTGTCACACAATAAAAAAACGTAGGCAGCTTGCACTAGTGGTGCAAGGCTGGACTAAACAGCGGAGCTGGTGATTGACCTAGCTTTGCTTCCAGGTTTTACTAGGCTTGGCTAACTTTTGCAAGGAAATGGTAAGTGCTGCAAGGCATGGTATTCCGTATCGGTTCGCCGCCTACACGCAGATTCTCGCTTGGTGGCGCGACGCGCTTCAAGATGAGTGGCTTCTTCTTCGGGTGTCCGGATCTTCTTTGGTCGTGACATGTCAAGGGTACATTACTCGCTATAAAGCCAACGAGAGTTCTGCCGCCGTCGCGGCGGCTCCGAGTTTTATCTCCCCGATGACGTCACGGCGAAGCTGCGCTTCCACACTTGCCGGGGCGTCTCTGGTCCAAACCTGCCGAGCCGCCGCCAGCGGCGCCGGCTGCAGTACGGACACCGCGCGCATTCGGCGCGAATGCGGGGTAACGGGGAAACGCGGATGGCGTAGGCAGCAGCTCTGCGCGATGCCTCGTTGTTGCTGCTACAATTTGTTTTCTCTCTCTTTCTCATTGTCTCTTTCTTTCTCCCGAGAATAGCGCGCGACGCGCGCATGCTCTCCTTAACGTCCCATGTCAAGGCAACATGTGCGCGGCATGGAGAGGAGGCGAAGCACACGCCGCTCCGCGAGGTGGTTGCTAGGCAATGCACGTGACTAATAGCTCAGCGATGTTTCTTCGGTCGACGAGGCACAATACGGCTGATGAATTGATTAGCGCCCATCTTACAAGCCAGGTAATGCGAGTAGCCACAACCAAGACGGGCCGCAAGGTCTTGGAGGATTTCAACATCTGCTTTCCGCAACAAGTGGCGGGACGAAAAGATATTCCTCGGGAGTGACGGAACAAATTCCTCACGCTTCCTCTTCCTAAAAACATGCACCCGGAGCATCATCAGGCCAGAAGAGTGGCAAGGAGCAAGATGATGAACAAGTGCTATTCCAGAACAGAAGGAGCCTTCTTCGTGGACGCTGCGGGCCCTGTAAAGGGGATATCGACAATCTCAGTGGTGCACCAAATGCAGGTTGTAGACGGGCTTTCAGTTCGTGACAGGGAAACCTTGGCTGTGGAGGAAGTGGCGATAGCCCTAGCCGCGGCACACTCCGCGTCAGAAGACATTATTACAGATTCACAGGCGGCTTATAGAAACTATATGCGTAGTAGGATCACGCCGCTGGCATGCAAAATTCTTAGTCAAGCTAAGACTCGCGCTGCACCTAAGCAGCTGATATGGGTACCAGGTCACGAGGGAGTTGAGGGAAACGAGCGTGCACATGCTTCAGCCCGAGCTTTTCTTCTCCGGGATCCTTCTACGTCCTCCTTTGCTGACTTTGTCTCCCCCTCTCCGTTAACAACATACTCAGAGATACTACAGCATCTGCGCCTTGAGAGGCAGACACTGCCGGGGCCCGCTAGGGGTCTTAATACATCAGAAGAGTGTCACCTCCGTCGGCTACAAACTATGTCTTTTAATAATCCATCTAGGCTTCACGCCATAGAGCCCGAGTCTTTTTCGGCGCAGTGCAAATTTTGTGGCCAAAAGGCAGACTTATACCATATGGTATGGGCTTGTCAGAAAAATAGCAGTATTGCCATAATAAATCAGCCAACGTGGGAGGACTGGGAGGCGGCCCTGTCTAGCTCGGACCTCGAGGAGCAACGAGCCCTCATCGAAAGAGCACGGGCAGCGGCTTTTGCCAACGGTGTCCCGGACTAGGGACCTGACCATATCTTCCCGTAACCCAAGGTTTACTTTCTTATTTTCAATAAAAGCTTTTATCATCATCGGTCGACGAGTACGGTTTTATGGATAGCTCAAACAGCTTCGCTGTCAAAGGTTGGTGTAGTCACGTATACTTTCAAACATTTTGTGCTGAAGTAATAAGTGTTGCTACAAGTATATGTCCTTGTGCGATCTTGGCTTGGGTGTTGTAACAATAAAATGAAAGCGTAAGGAACGGTTCTTAAACAATTGACAAAATAGCATAAATTACCTGAGAGATGTTTGCCTCACGACAACAAATGTTATCCCGAGATCTATTTTCTGACATCGGAAGTACATTTTCTGAACTCTGAACTCTGTAGATTTGTGTGCAAGAAATATTTGGTGCAGATATAAAAATGAGCAGTTCATGAAAGTTACAATTGCAGATTTATAGCGATTAGCATTCTTTGCATACTTCAGGCGTTTTGATGCTATCTATCTAAATAGCTGTCTAGCCTCCTATGCCGAGTCAGTGGCCCAAGTTTTGTGCAAGCTTGGGCTACTAGGTATGTGGTCATGATGCCATCTCGGTAGTTTCATCGTCGTCATTAAACTTTCGTTATCTGACTGCCGTCGTGCCATCATTGTTAGGCCTGCTATGTCGACCCAGTGGTCCAAGTTTCCTAAGAGCTTGGGCACACTTGTATGCGCTCGCGGTCGGAGTGCTTTCGTTGTCGTTGCATTGCGGTCAATCCAGCTTTGTCTTCCAAATCTCGTCATGCGGTCGTCGTCAAATAGACGTCATGTATCCGTTGTTGAACCAACGTCGTGATCCCGTCTTGATCATTCTAGCGTCGGCATTCTAGCTTCGTCATCTGACTCTCATCATGCCGTCATCCTCATGCATTCTACGCCGACCAAATATCCCAACTTTTCCAATAGCTTGGGTAGAGTGTACTAGATTGGGGGAGTGGGTCCAGCGGACACCTTGGCGAGCGCTGAGGGTGAAGCAAAAAAACGTGGAAATTGTGGCGGCGCTGCCGTTGCCTTATTCTGAATCTCCGGCCAATTGACGTTGGCTCCGGCTGTTTCGGCAGCACTCATTGGCTGAGGCGAGCTCACGGGCTGAGTAGCTGTCGTCTGCTCGCTGCACCGTCGTTGTTGCGTCTTTTTCATTCTTTCCGCCGCTGTTTTTCTATTTTACTTACAAAAGATCGGTGGGGAATAACACCAGTGTTGCCGCCACCAAGTATCCCACTGTAAAAGCTCCATGCAGGTGCGGTAGGGTCTTCGATTCAACAAGCGTGCGGCCGGCGTGTGGGGCCGCTCATTCGGGAGAAAGCGACGGTGGCGCCACCAACTTAAAAAAAAACCTCAGCCCTTCGTTGGACCCACTCCCCCAATCTAGCACACTCTTGCTTGGGTAACAAGGTATTCGGTCGCAGTAGCCATGTCGATGTCGCTTCATCGTCGTCAATCCTGCTTTGTTATGACTCGCTCTGCCGTCGTCGTGACGCCATCGTCGCAATATAATCACCATGCGCAGATTTTTACGCTACCATCATGATGCCGTCATCGCTTTCCATTGTCATCACTTCAGCTTCATCATCAGACACTCTTCACGTCGTCGCCGTAATGCCACCGTCGTCACACCGTCGTTTTCTTAAAGTCGTCATGATAGAGTCGTCGTCACGCATTGTCACGTACCATGCATTTGTCGTCGTGTCGTCATGATGTCGCCACGGTCGTTCGATCGTCCTCATTCTAACTCTCTATGAAACTCCTACACGGAGTGCCACCTGTTGTAATAATATGCAACTGCATTGCAAAGTATGTACGTATAGACGTTAGGCAGCACGAATCTCATATCGCGGGACTTCCCGCGCGCCAGGATGCGTGTATAGGGCATGTTTCCGCAGTTACTAGCAAGCGCCGGCGTGGCGCAGTGGCAGAGTAGCTGGCTCCAGTGCAGAGTGCCTGGATTCGATCACGACGGGAACTGAGTATCTTATTTCTCATTCGTGGCGATAGCTGCGACGGACACCGGCGGCGGCGGACAACATCGTCCACCGAAACGGCTATAGCAATGAGCCCACAACAACTTACGCTGTAAAAGCAACAGAGCGAACAGGAGTCATAGTTCATAAAATAGTTACGAATATTTTACCATTATATTCAGCCGTTCGAATCTCGGAAAACAACTCCCATTATCGCATTCCTTTAACTGTCTTGCAGGATATATTGCTTTAGGCTTAACAAAACTTGCCACGCCTAAAAAAACAACAACAGGAAAACCAGGTACACTCACGAAACATCGTTGGCTCCCAATTTTAGCTAGGATAATTACATTAAAGTATAGCTCTTTTCCAAGAGCTGTTGCAAAGTGGAACCCATGGAAGTGCGCGTCTACGTAGTAGAAATATTTTATTGCGATAGCAATTATATGGACATTCCAAGCGCATGTTTGCCGCCGCCATCGCCGCCGCCATCGTAGTGATGTTCCGTATAAAGTCCAACGGCGATAAAATCATCGCCGCGCGACGTGCGTTGTGTGTGCGAGTGAAAGCGTGCGGGGGTGAGCCGGCAACCGCAGTTTAATCTCACGCACGCGAGAGAGGAAGGTGGCCAGAAGCGCGCACTCCACGTTCGCTCGCGGGGCACGGGGAGGAGTCGACGGATGCGGTAGGGATGGAGGTACGTTCTGCTCTTGCGGCTGCTACTGACGGAGCTTCCGCGTGGGCACCTTATCTTGAAAGCGATCTGCTATATGGCCGAAGTGAGCGCCGCGGTGACCTCATCTTCAAAGCGATCTGCGATGGGTACAAAGTTCAAAAGTGCATGCGCCGAGTGCCAGTAGCTTCGTATGCGCTGTGCTTTGGACGTTTAGTTCCCTTTGAAGTGAGACGCGAGACTGCGCGGAAGGTCAGTTTGCCCGCTGCTGCAGGCGCGCTTTCTCATTCCATTGTTTTGAACAGTTGCCGTGGTTGTCGAGCGAGATGTGTTCATGTTTACCTGTGCGCGCGTGACACCGTGCTTGTTTATTTAGTCAGTAAGCGGATATTTTCAACAATAAACGGCCGATAAAAATACTATCCTTACTTCGTATAGCTGTCTACTAATTTGCTATCACAATCAAAGCTTTGCCTTTCGGGCAAACTGCGACTTTTTTAATTTTTTTTCCCTGAATTGGAGTGTTGCATTAAAAATTGCCGATTTTGATTTCACTCCTTTTACTATGAAATGTTTTGGGTTGTCTCATTTTATCATTGTGCATATTGTATGGTCCTTCCTGCTTGGTTCATACAGTGGTGTGCAGAATCATAAAATAAATAAATAAATAAATAAATTAATAAATAAATAAATAAATAAATAAATAAATAAATAAATAAATAAATAAATAAATAAGAAAAAGCCGGCAGATCCCATGCCCTGTGGGAATGGATGCTATGGAAAGCAGAGGGCGGATAGCCTACCAAGTTAACAAAACGACCATAGAGCACGAAGACGTAGGCGCCTCTTTCATGACCTACATGACATTCATGTCATGAGTCCTCAGGAGTCCTTTTAGATACACCTAAGAGACCTTAGGGCGAAAGCCTTAGTCATACTCGTGACTACGACTTCTACTACCATCCTTTAGTGTCTCCTTCGCTTAGTACCCACGTCCGAACCCATTTCAGTGTTTTTGAGTGTTGATGCTTTTTCGCTGAGTAATTGTCATTTTTGCTCAGTCATGTTCATGACTATGACTTCTACCACCAGCCTTTAGTGTTTCCTTGACTTAGTACCAACGTCCGAACCCATTTCAGTGGTTTTTGAGTGGCAATCTTTTTCGTTGAGTCATTGTAATTTTAGTCACTCACGGTCATGACTATGGCTTCGACCAACAACCTTAGCCTTTTCCTTCATTTAGTACCCCATCCGAGCCCATTCCAGTGGTTTTTGAGTGTTAATCATTTTTGGCTGAGTCATTGTTATCGAGTCATGCTCATGACTATGACTTCTACCAGCATCTTTTAGTGTTTTCTTCCCTTAGTACCCACGTCCGAACCCATTTCAGTGGCTTTTGAGTGTTAATCTTTTTCGCTGGGTCATTGTCACAACCTACATGACACGCATGTCATGACATTTATGCCATGACCTATCACTTATGTTTGTCATACACTCCTGTCATACTATACCAATTTTGGTACCTACCAAGTTAACGAAACGACCATGAGAGCACCAAGACGTAGGTGGCTGTTTCATGACCTACATGACACGCATGTCATGACATATAATTTACGTTCGTCATATGCACGTGTCATAGTAAGCCAATTTTGGTACATACCAAGTTAACGAAACGACCATAAGAGCACAAAGTCGTAGGTGGCTAGATAGATAGATACTGTCAAAGTAGCAAATGTTCGCCAAGAAATGCTTCGCATTTAATAATTCCTTCACTGCAACGAACGCTATTCATTCGACGCCAGTAGGTGGCCATGGGTCAAGTTGTGTCGCGTTTGAAAGTAAACGGTTGCCCAGAATCCCAATTTTGCTGCGTAGCTATAGCCAAAGCTGGACACATAAGGGGGTAGTCAAGCAATAACTAAGCTATTTTATCATCCGTCACTCCACTCTCCACACGCACACGATGCGGAACTTGCGCAATTAACTCATTACTGCATGCCACATCAACTACAAATTACGAAACAAGTTGTACAGACTTAATGGTAAAATCCCACATACACACCATTTAGGCCTAGAGTCAATGAATACCGAATGAATTTTACGGATGCTTTCTTGAACCTTGCTGCTGATAATGTTTTCAGTGAAACTACAGCAGAATGGTGTATATTTCTGGACATTCGCGTGTATGCTTTTCCAATTCGCCCACATCTTCATTTCCAGGTATCCTAGTGTGGCTAGCACTATTACGTCTCTCATAGCCAGTGAGTTGCTGGTGGATGTTAAACACTAGAATTGAAATTGTTTTCATTAGCACCCCTTCTGAAAGGAATTATTATGTGAGACGCCGCTGCTAACTGACCTGCTAGTGGGCATGAACCTAAACGCCATTGACTAGCTTCTTTGACATTCATCAAGTAGTTCATGGCATTATTGCCGCACCTATCTACCTAGAATTTCGACTTAACAAAGATAACATGGGTCTGGAGCATTCGTAGTTTAGAAGTACTTGTTGTTGGGCGAGTTGGTACATACTAGCGAACTTTTTTTAACTGCGCGAACAAACGGACCACGGAAACAGCATGGAACAAGGACGGGCGCAGTCCTGGTGGAAGCATGGAACAAGGACTGCGCCCGTCCTTGTTCCATTCTGTTTGTGTGGTCCGTTTGTTTGCGCAGCTATACAATTTTCTCTGGAGCATTCTTTGTTCTCGCCGACAAACCTTGATTGTTCTCAATCCTTTCCTATGTCACCTGGGCCATGAAGCAAACAAGCGCGCACGGCCCACTGCTATTGGCGTTGTATTATAGATTATACTAAATAAAATTTGATCCCGCGTGCGTGATTATTGCAGACGCCTAAACTAGATGGCACCCTACAACTGCCTGACGACTCGCTATTGCAAGATCAATTTCAATTTGAGTAGTACTGGTATAACGTCTGGAAAATAACAATTAATTATTCGCAATCCAAAATAGCGTCCTGAGCTCGCAAACACCATATAACTCGCTTCTCTATCAACACAAACAACAAACCAGGGCCCTGTGCTTCTTCGTTGAAGTACTGGTAGATACTAGTTTCATATAAAACCTTTCCGTGGCCCATCACTTTGAAATCAGCTCTGTCATTGCTTCAATATCACTCAATATGTCAATCATAAAGCAATTGGCAATAACTAAGATGCATTGAAGCCCTAAGGAATGCAAGAAACTTATATTGCTTCAATATCGCTCAATATGTCAATCGTAAAGCAATTGGCAATAAGTAAGATGCATTGAAGCCCTAAGGAATGTAAGCAACTTATATTGCTTAAATATCGCTCAATATGTCAATCGCAAAGCAATTGGCAATAAGTAAGATGCATTGAAGCCCTAAGGAATGTAAGCAACCTATATTGCTTCAATATCACTCAATATGTCAATCGTAAAGCAATTGGCAATAAGTAAGATGCATTGAAGCCCTAAGGAATGTAAGCAACTTATATTGCTTCAATATCGCTCAATATGTCAATCGTAAAGCAATTGGCAATAAATATGATGCATTGAAGCCCTAAGGAATGTAAGCAACTTATGTTGCTTCAATATCGCTCAATATGTCAATCGTAAAGCAATTGGCAATAAGTAAGATGCATTGAAGCCCTAAGGAATGTAAGCAACTTATATTGCTTCAATATCACTCAATATGTCAATCGTAAAGCAATTGGCAATAAGTAAGATGCATTGAAGCCCTAAGGAATGTAAGCAACTTATATTGCTTTAATATCGCTCAATATATCAATCGTAAAGCAATTGGCAATAAGTAAGATGCATTGAAGCCCTAAGGAATGTAAGCAACTTATATTGCTTCAATATCGCTCAATATGTCAATCGTAAAGCAATTGGCAATAAGTAAGATGCATTGAAGCCCTAAGGAATGTAAGCAACTTATATTGCTTCAATATCGCTCAATATGTCAATCGTAAAGCAATTGGCAATAAGTAAGATGCATTGAAACCCTAAGGAATGTAAGCAACCTATATTGCTTCAATATCACTCAATATGTCAATCGTAAAGCAATTGGCAATAAGTCAGATGCATTGAAGCCCTAAGGAATGTAAGCACCTTATATTGCTTCAATATCGCTCAATATGTCAATCGTAAAGCAACTGGCAATAAGATGCATTGAAGCCCTAAGGAATGTAAGCAACTTATATTGCTTCAATATCGCTCAATATGTCAATCGTAAAGCAATTGGCAATAAGTAAGATGCATTGAAGCCCTAAGGAATGTAAGCAACTTATATTGCTTCAATATCGCTCAATATGTCAATCGTAAAGCAATTGGCAATAAGTAAGATGCATTGGAGCCCTAAGGAATGTAAGAAACTTATATTTCTTCAATATCGCTCAATATGTCAATCATACAGCAATTGGCAATAAGTAAGATACATTGAATCCCTAAGGAATGTAAGCAACTTATATGCTTGTGGAAGTTATATTGTAAAAGCTGGGCAGAAAAATAAGGAAATACAAATGTTTACTTCCTATTTAGTGCTGTCCTGGCAGGAATGAATGCTGATAGCCAAACGTGATGGTCACTCTTAAGGGGGGGGGGGGGACGGCTGAGGGTGCACGAGGCTAGTGATTCTTCGATGCCACTTAGAAGACATTTCAAAAAGCTTCGTGAGTGACACTGATGCAGCGCCATAAAAGGAGTTTTCACGCAACTGTAATTTTGTGGCTATGGGTTTTAATGTACAGCTTGCACGCCCAGTGAAAGATTGAGCAATGAGTATGGGTTCGATAGCAGCACATTCAGGTGTTGATATGAATTAGTGCTGAAGCTAAGAATACCAAGTGTTTGTGTTCTCTTTACTTCATTAAAATTGGGACGTTTTAATTATAGCAGAATAATGGACACGTGATGTGGAGGTCGCTCGCCTGCTTTTAAGAAAGCATGTGTTTACAAATAACAGGCCAAAGTTTGTTGTCACCCACCATGGCCGCATGGCCTGCCCAGTTTCATTTTTTTCTTTGGTGATGGCGTGGAGTAGACGTAGAACACCGGGCCTCTAATCTGAAGGTCGTAAGTTCGAATCCTCCTCTAGTCCACTAGATTTTCAGGCATGGAGTGGCGCCTGACACCGGCAAAAAAATAAAATATTGTCGAGAGCTAGTGGGGCTACACTAGTCCAGGTGCACCCCAATTAGGAAGGCCCACTAAAGCTTCAACATAGTCACTCTCTCACCAGAACAGGATTGGCCTCCCTGTTCTGGTGAGGGAGTGGAACTGGGCGCGCTCACAATTGGTGGCAGTTTTGCCTATTTAATAAAGTGACAGAAGCTCAGCGTAATCCTGGAAAACAATGACATCGAAAATTACTCATTCATGGCGTACGAAATGAAATGTCCCTATTGACTTTACATGCACCCAATGCATAGCTACGGACGCCGTAGGGTAATTTTACATTTTTCGGAACGCAAGAGGTGCATTTTTCATCCAATATCAGCGTGGAGGGTTTGTGATAATCAATGAGGAAGGAGAACAATAGGTCGAAGGAAGATTGAGTTTTTACCATTTCTATGTAAAGCAATTGCAGGAGTCATGGGGGAGGTAGTGACCAATTACTGCACCAGGGAGGCCAATTCCTGTTCTGGTGAGGGAGTGACTTTGTTGAAGCTTTAGTGAGCCTTCCTAATTGGGGTGCACCTGGACTAGTATAGCCCCACTAGCTCTCGGTAATATTTGATTTTTTTTGCCGGTGTCAGGCGCCACTTCATGCCTGAAAATCTAGTGGACTGGAGGAGGATTCGAACTTACGACCTTCAGATTAGAGGCCCGGTGTTCTACGTCTGCTCCATGCCATCACCAAAGAAAAAAATGGAACTGGGCAGGCCATGTAATCTGTAAGATGAATAACCGGTGGACCATTAGAGTTACAGAATGGATACCAAGAGAAGGGAAGCGAAGTCGAGGATGGCAGAAATCTAGGTGGGGTGATGAAGTTGCAGGAGCAAGTTGGAATCAGCTAGCGCGAGGCATGGATAATTGGAGATTGCAGGGAGAGGCCTTTGTCCGGCAGTGGACCTATATATAGCCTGATGATGCTGATGATGTAAAGCAAGCCTTTTAATTTTTACCTAAACCATTCGAAATAGGAATTTATCTAAATATCAAGTTTACAGGTATAAGTGATGTCAGGGAAAAGGAAACTGGCTGACTATATCAGCCTCACATGAGTAGTGACAGTATTTAGTTTTGCATATTGGAAACATTTGCAAGACAAGGCCATGATTCGGACACATACATGAACGAAACAAAATCTTTGCTTAAACTCACCACGCTGCAGTGACGCAGCAATACATCTTAACACTGTCACCAAAATCTGTAAAATGCTGCTGGTATTGAGGTCACAGCTCACTTATAGCAGCGGCATGCTCGATACCTTGGCGCTGTAATCACAACGTAATGCAGCTTGCTATAGGTGGGATGGATCAGGCTTCCCAAAAAGTGACTGTGCATTGGAAATTGCCGTCTTCAAATTGGAGGTTCTACTTACGGCAGTACGGTGATCAATACAGGAGATGCTAAAAATGCCCACCACTGGCTTGAAGGCATGCCTGCACACAGCACTACATACTGTTAAATATTCTGTGGCGGATGGCTGGAGTTATGTGTGCAATGCGTAGGGTAATTCATGTCTCTGGTTTCTGCACTGTGTGAGGATTGTTCTAGTCTACCCATGCTTTGAGGGCAATCCAGAGATATCAGACGAAGTACAGGTCCTCGGCTATAATATAGCACGTGAGACTGCGATATTGCTTAATACAATTATTATCAACTTTTTCACTATTTTCTGACTGCACAGTTAGTTTTGAGACACCCAGCATAAACTCCAGAGCAGGTGGGTAAATGCACGAAAAATGCCAAGACAATACAGCCTCAAATCAAAATAGCGCTTAAAGTTTTGGTAGCATAATAGCAATTACATGGATCACTCTGTAGATATTATTTACCTAATTTTATTATTTACCTAATTGATATTATTTACCTATTATTTACCAAGATATTATTTACCTCTCTAAATCATTACACCCTAAATATACTTGATTAGTATATGCTTTGTTTGGGAATGAAACATCGGAAACGGCATTATTAAATACGTTAGCAAACTTAGAAGATTTACTGAAATGCGTGCGATAACATTGGGCGTCACAGCAGTAGCTCCGCGGTGTTATAAGCACGTAATAATTTTTGCTTTGTTATCTGTATAACTTTTTGAATAATCTTGGCAAGAAATAATGCAATTTTAAGATGTGCTTTATTTTTCATTGTCGGCATGGTTCCTTGTTACTTTTTTTTAATTTAGGAGCGCCATCCGGAAATTACGATTTCATGTACACAATAAGTAATTGTGCAGTACTGAAGGTCGAAAATTTTGACAGGCATGCAACCGGTGAGTATTTCACTGCTAGTTAACAATGTGGGTTTGGCTATTGCGTTCTTCTGTTGAGCACGTGGTCGTAGGTTCGATCGCGGCCAGGCTTGCCGCATTTATGTGGGAGCAGCAGAATGCGAAAACACTTTTGTGCCATGCTCGCGTACTTTCCAAAATTGCTATAGTACCACAACGATGAAAGCGGTGTCAGTTGACGAGCTTATTCCTTCGTGTATCTTATTTTTAAAGGTCCTCAAGATTACTCTAAAGGTCGCATGAGTTGTCGGCTCTTGGAAAACTGAACGACGTAGTCTTACAGAGTAGAAGGTAACTTTCGTATCGAGGGGCGCACGTAGTTTTTCAGTATGGGAAGTATTATCAATTGAAAGCTTAACTTGCCTGTCTCGAGGTCAAGAAGTTGTCCATTCTACAATGTCCAGCTTTTAAAGCTCTTCTTGCATCCTCACATATATTCGTTGTCTCTTCTCGTCCACCATCCGCCGTGTCGTAGTGGCTCTGAGGCTGTGCTGCAAAACACGAGAGCGAGGGACAGTATTGCCGCCGCGGCGACATCATTTCGTGGAGGTGGAATGGAAGAAAGTCTGTGTACTGTGCATCGTCCCTATTGAAAATTTGCCCGATGCTGGGCATGCTGGATTCCATCATCCATCATCGTGGTGGATTATGGTAATGGGCATGCTGGGCTATGGGCATGCTGGGTGATGGGTGGAATGCTGGGTGATGGGTGGAGTGCTGGGTGATGGGTGGAATGCTGGGTGATGGGTGGAATGCTGGGTGGCACGCTGGGTGGTCGGTAGCACGCTGGGTGGCATACTGGGTATGACAGTGGGCACATCAGGTCGAAGGCAAGGTGTGTAATGAATCAAAGGAGCAGCCATTGCACTTGGGAAGCTCATGATGGGCTGTCTTCATGTGTTCTTGAGTCTTGCAAAGTGTGCAGTCTGTGTCTTACATGTGGCCAAGTATGCCGCTACATTTTCATGCCATAAGAAATCACTATATATCACCATAATATGTTGCATATCCTTACACTTCATTAAAAACATTTAATAATTAAGTTTGGGCTATTCCAGTCTTGCGTACGCGCTTGCCCTGGCGACCTGCTTCTGTAAAGAAGCTCCGGAGGTGCTTCCTTACAGAAGCAAGGCGGTGCTCAGGAGGTGGTGCTGGTGGCCCCATGGGATGCTCGCTGATGTACTTCTCCAGGCAGTCTAAAAGAAGAGTGCAATATAAAAATAAATTGTTTTTTCAACAATTTGTAGTAATAAGTGAATGAAGGAAATCTGCAATTACTCAAGCAAGAGATTCAACAAGTTTCAGATAATACAATGCAGCATATATTATAGAAACATGCTACTCGGCACGCATGGGAGAGCAGGCGTATTTGCACAGTGAGAATGCATAAACATGCATCACATTGTTTTGCCAAGTTGCAAAAGCCACGCCTCTTCTCAGCAGGAGGTGGCTTTACTGCAAAGTTTAGTCATACGGCAGCTGTATTCAAAGCCCCTTCAAGCTGGCTTCTTGCTTCCGATTTTGCATAATTTGCTCTTCAACCACCCAAATTCCTGTCAGATTTGGAGAGCCAAGACATTGCTAGACTGTCTCACGCATGCAGGAGAGCTGCAAGGTGCGACCTCTGTCATCTGCTACCGTTTACTTGTTGCTCGAGCCTTTACCTCGTACAGTAGGCAATGAAGTGGGTTGTAACTTTAACATTAGCCATGTAGGCAAAAATTTTTTTATGTCAAAGACGTAATCATGGCTGGTTTGCATGCTTTATTTAGCTGCCAATGATGGCAACCAATGTTTCAGTGTTTTTAAAACTCCATAATGCTTTCTTGCTAAGGTAGCCTACATCTTCAGTGTAAAAAAGCCTAAGGAAGCATCTTAAAATACAGAGCAATCTCTTATGCTTGTTTGTTCCTAAAACCCATTTTTGCAGCAAACGCTATTTGCAGCAAACTGTTGATGCCAGTACAAGAGTTACCAACACTTCGATTCATAAAACAATTGAAACTGCGCAGAAAAACAAGGCCAGTTACAGCCACACTATGTAGTCATCCGTTCTAATCCAGGCTGACGGAGAGTTCTAGAACTTTGTATGATGCCCAGCACCTTGATCTTTTGTGACACTGACGACAGGCATGAAAATTTATAGGAAGCTTCACACAGGACAAGCTCTGCTATACATGTCATAGCATACATGTACCACTAATGTGCAAGGTCTTTTGTTAGTGTAGTAATTCTTTCCTCATTTTTATGCTCACATAAGACACATGTAGCCATCTGACTTTCTTGATTGCATTAGTTGTCATTCAAACCGATTATAGGGTAAACTGCGGACAATTTTCGCAAGACACCAATGTCTCGAAATTATCGTATGCTGATTTTACAGTGCATATATGCGGCACAAGAAAAAGACATACATAAGGGCACTTGCATCATTCTTTGCCATTTCTTTCCGTTGTGCGTACATCAACACTAACTCATCCAGATAATTTTCAGATATACAGTCATGTTTCTTAAATTAGGTGACTGTTTACTTACTCTTCACAGCAGCCACTTTCGCTGGTGTTGCTGGAAGCTTCCCGGATGCGTCAGAGATGGTCCGACAGGCCTGCCCAGTCAGGCTTCTCTCCCCAGCTTGCGTTGCTGACCACAGGTGCCGTGCCACGTCTAATGTGCACTTGGCATCTGAGGTAGACTTCATTATGTAATGCCACTTGTTTAGTGGCATCACAATGCCCGCGCCAATCTGTACCTGCAATAGATATGAAGTATTGTTTTCTCTGACCAGTACGCGCAACACTAAAACACGCTTGCATAGGTTAGGTCCTTTGATTTCGGAATAAACCCCATAATTTTCTACTTCTGCACCTCGAATAAGGTTTATAAAAATGGGGTTAAACCCACTCTTACCAGAAAATTAACATTTCTGTAAAGGATAACAATACATGCAAGTGTTACTAAACTAATAGTGTTGCCCACCTTGTGAGCAGCAAGCAGTCATATTTTATACAGCTAATTTAACCTTGCAATAAGGAAATTGATGGAGAAAGCAAAAAAAATTGGTTCAAATAGGCGCAGTGCCACGCAGAGAACAGTGCAAGAACAAGTGCCATCGTGGCCTCCGAGATTGCAAGCAGTGTCACAATGCGAACAGAACATAAGAGAACCATGCATGTGCGCCGGTCTCCAAAGGCCACCATCATTATATACTGCACGGCCTCGTTCTGAAGCACACTGGAGGCATGCCTTGAAAGCACGATTACCCTTGCATGGCTGAAAAAGAGTGAATTTCCCTGTGGCTTCTGAAATTCACATGCAGCACTCACTCATCTTAGCCATGACTAAACTGAAGCAGAGTATGTGCCTAGTCCCGCCGCAATTTCAAACTTCAGAACTTGGCGCACACCCTCCTTTTACTGTGATCGCGTTTCACATGTTTGTTATAACAGTACGGTGCTATTGATTATGTTCATTATGTGTGGACGCAGTTTGAACAGGCATGGTCATAAAATCGTAAATACAATAAAATGTGGTCATTTTACCCATAATTCGTTATATCTGCGATTGTTATAAGGGAGAATTGGGGGGGGGGGTATTCTGTAAGAGTCCACCTAGTGGACCATCCACTTCGGCTGTGGCGATTGGTTCCAGCAGCAAGTGCGAGGAGACTGGCTAGCTCCTCCTCGCGCATACCACTGGAGCGAATCGCCACAGCCGAAGTGGATAGTCCACTAGGTGGATGGACTAGGCGTGGAGAGGTTTGCAGCACACACTTCAGCGACGAAGCATGCGCTACAAACCTTCAGTGGTGGCGCCTTAGGCTTGCCGATCCAGAGCTTATTCACAGCTCATTTCTTCTTAAGACACGCGTAGAGCGGAAACGAATTAAGCCTTATCTCATCCTTCACCGCTCGGTTGGTGCACTGAGACACGCAGCACATCCTGTTGCTGTTATTTTTTTTTTCCATGGCGAAGGTACAAGCTGTTAACACAATAGATACGCATCTGCAGAGTCACACAGTAACACTGTGCGGATACTCTGAAATATTTATCTCGCTGGCCACTACGCAGTGCGACTGTCTGCGTGCATTTGCGAATACTGCGCGCGGGGACACTGTTATCGCCCTTGGACTTTTTACGGAACACTGCGGTGACCACAACGGCAGAAGTGCCACTGGAGCATCCATATCATTTCTATCGCAATTATATAGGAATGGCACCCATGTGCATCAGCGTGATCCGCGTTCACGAAGTGAAACATGAGAAACTTTTTTAAATCGCTTGCCAAATGAACAGGTGCATCTTATAAACCGGTGCGACTTGTATACGTTTTTTTTCTGAAAGACTGCCGTTTTAGGGGAGTGCGACTTATAGACAGGGTAATAAGGTAATTATATGCACCTGACGAGCAAAGACGTTTTAAGAGGCCTCGTAAATTTCTGCATGGGACACAATACTTTGTCTATAATCATACCCTGCTGATCTTATCTGCTAATGTTAATGTGTCTACTGCTTGAATAAAAGGTTTGAAGAGCAGCACGAGTGTTTTGCAGTATCTGTGCCTTTCCATAAGCCCCCTTTTTTTGCTGATAACAAGTTTCACAGTTCAAACTAACCCATTATCTAGCTTTACCCGTTTCAAGTGACAAACATGAGGCTGACTTTTCTTGAAGCCGATGTAAGTCTTTATTTGGAGTCAACAGTGTTTAAGCAGTAACGTCACATTCCTTTTGTGTGGCAATTATTGATGATACAAGGACCATTTTCCCTGATATTCCATTGGAAAGCATGTCTATGAAGACAAAGTGAAAGAAAAAGTTGGCCTCACCTGTCCATCGACAGTTGAAAGCATTCCACCAGTGCATGGAGACCCTGGGTGCACAGCAACAGCCAATTGAGCAGAGTGTACAAGTACCCCTGCCGTGCTTGTGGCCTCCACTGCAAACAATGGCAACATTCATTAAGCACATATAGTGGTCATAGCAGGCTTTCAGTGCATAAATCATAGGAAAACATGGACATAAACATAAGCCGACCAACATTTTAGTGCGATTCAAGCCTGACATGCGCAGTCGCAATTTTAACTTGCCTAATCCAGTGTGTTGTTAAGCCACATAGTCACCAGATAAGTAAATTCTTTAATGTAGTTTTGCTTGGAGAAATAGTAGACACTTGTGCACGTTAGCAGCAGGGACCGTGCATTATTGCAGTGATTATACTAAGCAAATGTGGACTACTAAGAACTTGCATAATGTGCATACTTGCTTTAAAGGAGTGCAGTTAATGGTTTTTTACAAAGCCTTCATTGCACTAGCATATATGTAACAGAAAGTTCTATCCTGCCATAATGAAACCACAGTTTGACATATGACATGCTTCCTCCATTAACTGAAAAATGCTCACTCACCCCCAGCTTCAATCATCATCATTGGAGCCTGAGCGCTCTCAGTCGACACACCTGCACAGACAAAACCTCGTGTAAGAGAGCTCTTGCTTTTGTGTCTTGACCAGTTCAAGATGCCTGACATGTTTTCTCTATTAAATAAAAAGAAAAGCTCACTCACCTGCCGGCTCAATTCTCATTGGGGGCGGCGAATGGCTCCCGCCTGTCACACCCAAGTCTGCCGACTCGAACACTCCTGCATAGACATGAGCTATTGTGGAAAACTTGGACTGGTTCCGGTGTCCACAGCAAGGAATGTGAAAAACAAAAACAAACAAGAAACAAGCGCATGCTTCGCGCAGACAAGTGTCGCTTAGCAACGTGGAGACGCATCTCGCCCTTCTTTCGCGCTTCTGCACCGTACTAGCTACACGCGCGGAGAAAGGTAACCTCCGTACTCTCGGGAATGCTGCACGACCGCACTTTGCACTTTCCAGACGTTTACTCGCGCTTTTCTTAGTAATAGTTCAGGTGTCCGTCCCGAGTGAGACAGTTGCAGTGCCCACGGAAGGAATGTGAAAAACAAACAAGTTTGCGCTTTGGAGACTACAGGGAGCTGCCCTTTCATCAGTAGTTTTTCAGTGCCTGTTCTACTTGCGTAACTCAGTGTTATACCATGCATCGGTGGTGCATGGCAGCGGGATCTATAGAAAATAGTAGCAGCGCATGCCAAGAGCCAACAGCGACGTTTTTGTGGATAGCTGAAATTGTGACAACTTATGAACTGATGGGTTGATGGGCGGAATGGTTAATTTTGTGGATTTCACTATAACAACCTTTCCGATAATGAATGATTTACCGCGGTCCCCTAAGTTCGTTATATTGAGATTTCATTGTATGTGCTTGGAGCTAGTGCTTGGAGCCTTTGGATTTAGTGGGACGTACACCCATAAGAGGCCAATGTTTGAGCTGATGACGACGTGTCTTGCTTGATGTTAGCCAGTGCTTGCTACCGTTGTAAATACACCCTGTAAACAGTCTCCCTACTGTGCTTCCACGTAACATTAATTTGGTTGAGTTGCGGGGCAGACACCACCTTGAGTCTATCTCCATGCTGCCAAGGGACAACACGTCGCCGTCAGCTACGCCTGCGACCACCACCCAGTTTAATACCTCCCACAGCCCAACTTTTGGGACAAACAGCATTGACGAAGATGAGTGGCTCAGCATGTACGAGAGTGTCAGCGAACAGAATGCCTGGGATCAACTACAATGCTGGCCAACATCATATTTCACCTCGGCAGAACCCCTCGCATCTAGTTTCGAACCCACAAGGACGATCTCACCAGCTGGCACCTTCAAGCAGGAGCACCGCAACCTATTTGACAACCCATTTGGTCAGCAGTGCCAAGAAACAACTGGCAGCACGTACCCAGACATCAACTGAGCCTTACTTGTACATCCAGGACGCACTGGCCTTGTGTCTACAAGTTGACCAGGAGATGACCAAGGCTGACAAGGTCACTGGCATTTTGAAGGGCATCACAGATGATGCATTTCATCTGCTAGTCTTCACAACCACAAAGGGAGCTATGCACAGCTAAGTGGCTGCCAACACATACCTTCATTAAATTCGAGTGTTCTCTGAGGCAGTCATTAATACAACGGCCAGTTTGGCCAATGTAGCATCGACCGCAGGAGAGGGGGATCTCGTACACTTTGTTGTGGCAGCAATAAACTGGCTTTTTAGTGTGTTTCTTATCACATGTGTGGGGCCTCGTGTCTTCCTTATTCACTTTTGGCACATACTACAGAACTTGTTTCTTGCCGAAAAAACAACTCTAACGGCGGCCTTATGTGCTACTTTTCTTTATACGATGAAACACCTGGTGCAAATAGGGAATGACCGCGGTTCTTGAATGCTAACTTTTCTCGTTTTAATTGTTACGTTTTACAGGTTTTGGCTGTTTTAAGTCTGCTAAGAGACATTCGACAATGGTGGACAGCAAATTGTCTAGGTAGCCTGCCATTCGCAGTCTGAGCACCTGGGAATCAAAACAGCTGCGCATTGTGTCAAGGCACGACTGTGACAAGGCAGCCCCTAAACAAAATTTGCCAATCGCACGCTTAACAAGTTTTGAATGCGCCAAGCTGTAAGGTACGAGGCTCTTCTTGGTTGGAGTGGGAGGGCATATTTAAGTCTGCTAAAAGACATTCGACAATGGTGGACAGCAAATTGTCCAGGTAGCCTGCCATTCGCAGTCTGAGCACCTGGGAATCAAAACAGCTGCGCATTGTGTCAAGGCACGACTGTGACAAGGCAGCCCCTAAACAAAATTTGCCAATCGCACGCTTAACAAGTTTTGAATGCGCCAAGCTGTAAGGTACGAGGCTCTTCTTGGTTGGAGTGGGAGGGCATATTTAACTTTGCTAAAAGACATTCGACAATGGTGGACAGCAAATTGTCCAGGTAGCCTGCCATTCGCAGTCTGAGCACCTGGGAATCAAAACAGCTGCGCATTGTGTCAAGGCACGGCTGTGACAAGGCAGCCCCTAAACAAAATTTGCCAATCGCACGCTTAACAAGTTTTGAATGTGCCAAGCTGTAAGGTACGAGGCTCTTCTTGGTTGGAGTGGGAGGGCATATTTAACTCTGCTAAAAGACATTCGACAATGGTGGACAGCAAATTGTCCAGGTAGCCTGCCATTCGCAGTCTGGGCACCTGGGAATCAAAACAGCTGCGCATTGTGTCAAGGCACGGCTGTGACAAGGCAGCCCCTAAACAAAATTTGCCAATCGCACGCTTAACAAGTTTTGAATGCACCAAGCTGTAAGGTACGAGGCTCTTGGTTGGAGTGGGAGGGCATACTACAGTATAGACCACTTATAACGTAACCGCTTATAGTGCAGGACCGGATATAGTGCGGTCTTTTCAGACTCCCGTTAATTTTCCCATAGCACTCTATGTATACGCGTATCGCTTATAGTGCAGTTGCGGGAAACGAAACACTGGTTACAGTGCGGCTGCCTGCGAGTACGGAAGTCAGCGGAGACAGAGAACGCTCCCCTCAAACGGGCGCCCCAAGGAGTGCTCGAGGAAGAAAGAGAGACGAAGTGGAGAAGAGCATGTGGTGCGAACGAACAGCCAGTGAGGCTGAAACCAGAATCTTGAGTGCGAGTCGTGAAATATCACGGCGCGCATAGCGAGCTACGGCCACGAAACTGCCAAGGCCGGACAACACTCGCTTCACGATAACAGCAACTCCGCCGCTTCGGTGGCTCCCCCCGCCCTCCCTCGTACCTCCCTCACTTTCAACGGTCACCATGTGCGCCCGCCGCCGTGCAGGCGCCGCCGCTACAGCCGGCTCGGCGCCAGCTCCCCGAAGTTTCGTTTTCTGCAATTATCAGGAAGCGGGCGTTGGCCGGCCTGAGACAGCGCCGCTGCCACAGCGTGCAAGGTCAACACGTGACTAGAAAGTAGAGGAAGCATAAAGGAGAAAGAAGGGTTCACTGCCATTTTCTACGCGTGGCTACGGTAGCGTGGCTGAGACGTCGGCACGTAGACGCATGTTCTGGCGCAACGCAGAATCGGCGACCTTGCCATTTGAGAGAGGGTGAAATTTCCGTCGCATATTTTTTCATCCTTTTTTTTTGTTTTGTTCCACGCGACATTGAGGGGTCTGTAAGCTTTTACTCTATCGCGGTGCCGGCGCAATGCCGGTCAGAGGCGCCGCCGTGTGATCTGGTTCGAATTAACGAGATTCGTCTGTAAATTGAATGCAAACATTCTAGCCGCATTCCTCCACTGTCGCATATGCGTGGCGGCTCGGTGCACATAATTTGCATATGTTCGGGCCTTGAAAATGGTTGCTTTGGTTATAGTGCCGTACCACTTATAGTGCGGATATTTGCGACTCCAGCGACTTACGTTATAAGCGGTCTACACTGTATCAGCACGTACATGGTCAGATAAAACAGTTAAAGATCAAGGAACCTAAGTTTGTTATTATCTATAAATTCAGTAGTTCTAGTTTCTTCATGCAGGAATGAAACACGTTAACAATTTGTCCAAAGGAACTCGCGTATCTTGCACGTGGATGATGACGACCATTTAGTTGTGCTGTGTTTGCATTCTCCATTGTGGCTATCTTCCTGATAATGTATTCCTACTATGATATGTTCTCCTCTCCCTCCTGCCTATTCAAGCCCCTGTATATATTGCTGTGTGCACAATAAAATATCGGTTGAAAGTCAGCGCTTCGTCTGTCTCAGTCATGTCCCGTTGCTCAGTGCTGTTGTTTTCATCAAACCTGACTTACTCGCAATTTAATTGTTTAGAAATGCTTGCCGATAAGGTACAATCCACAAAGAATGTTCTGCCAGTTTGAGTTATTTATGCAGCTAAAGCTTTAATATCTCAAATTTACGAAATTTACGATTTAACAAAACTTTTCGCTGCAGGTACGACTTAGTTATATCGAGGTTTGACTGTATTAGTTCCGCTGTTAGGCAATTCAATTGCAGATGCACGTGAGGTATGATGCCACACACACCTTTCACAAGTAAAATTATCTCCAATGACATCAAGCATGCACTGGCTTTGCAAAAGCTGTAAGCAGCTATCAAAGTTTGCAGAAAGTAAACAAGGCAAGTAAGAGGAATATGTGCAGTCGCAAGAAGAAGTTGAAGACCATGGCATCAGCAAAAAAATTAAAATATATACTCTAGCGCAGCTCCGCTGCCTGGAAATAGTTTAATACATTGTGTTGGTCAAACACGCACACGTAGATGTGCACTCTTGATTTCAGTCGGAACACCCAGACTGCGAAAAAAAAAGAATATCGTGGCACCTTTGGACCCCAAACTGTTGCTCGCGACTGTACATTGTCAACAGTGTCACACTGTACAGTGTCAACGGTCACAGACAAAATGGCCCTTGCATTTGTAATGCCCGTATACTGGTCTGTTACATACACTTACTGAAACTGCAGCACAGAAAGAGTAGTTTTCAAGCTACACTTTTGCTAAGTAATGGCTTCGTGTAGGTGAGTCAAGCAGCACTTTTTCTACACCAATTAATAAAATGGCGATTTCCTGCACTAGCTACACTCTCGTAGACAGTGCAGGTAGAAAATTAGCATAGCTTTGCACTGGAGGCGCAATGCCAAAGAGACAGCGGAGCTTATGGCACCTAGCTAGTCCTGGCTTTTGGGCTAGGCTAAGCACTACCAACTCATCCCCAGCATTTCTCAGGATTTATTGATTATTGATCGATTAGTTATTGATTGGCTATCGATGACTGACTAAGTAGTACCAACCATGCATAGCTAGATTTAGCCAGGCTCAACTTTGCTAGTTCACAGGAGTATGTGTCGTGCTTGGAACCTTCTGGACTACTGCCAGGATCGGTCCACATTTTTTGTTCACAGATTACACTCAACATAAACAGCTCCGCCTGTTAAAAAAATTGCCTTACTCCCAGTCAGTCACATACTTCGCTTATCAGGTGACACACACATAACATTTTTAACACGAAAGTGTTTTATTCCGGGGTCCACCAAGACTTCAGTGACGTATTTCCGTCACGGAAATACGTCATAGAACATAATACAAAGAAAGAAACCAGAAGAAAAAGTCCACAAACATGCAAAATTTGGAAATCGAACCCACGACCTCTCGGTCCGCGACGATAGATCGCCGAGCGTTTAACCCATTGCGCCACAAACGCAATTGCAGAGAGCTACACAGACGCGCCTTATATATCTAACACTCCTCCGTGTACCCGCGCTCTTGCTCGGGGCGGTGCCGCCGC
>NW_023605859.1:0-80001 GCF_013339745.2 Dermacentor silvarum
ATTGAGCATCGATCGCCGGCTCACGGGCCCTCATACGCTTTCACTCGCACACACAGCGTACGCCGCGCGGCGGCGATATGTAAGTTGTCGCGATCCTACAGAATTTGCATAGATGCGCCATCTAATAAGTTTTCATATTTCCGTGACATCGAGCAATTTTATCGTTTAAAAATTTAGAGGACGCTTAAGCTTCGCCTTTCAGAGTAGAACGCGATAGCATTCAAAAATCCCTCGCTGCTTATCAGGCTTCCCGGCAACTACAGATTCCTTTTTCGTCTAACTGCGCCTCCCCGCGCGGCTACTGAGGAGGCGAGCGACATCTGGATGGTGTTTTTGCAAGGAGCAAACCGCGGAGCGCCGCTGTGTGAATTGTAGATATGCTAGAAAAGGGGTGTGTGCTTCAGTTTCCGCGTAAGAGAATTGTTTTCTCGTACATTCAAATTACCATCTGACGCTATCACATCTCTAGGTTGTGGTAAAGTAGTACGTTATGATTTGGTGACACAATTTACTTTGAAAAATTCAATTATTTCACTAACGCCCCAGCGCCACGTGGAGGACCTGCGTGGTCGAGGTAGTTCGGGTTGACGCATACGCGGACGCCGACACCGACTTCGAATATTCTGCGACACGGGGCCTTTAACGATGTCGCGTTAAAATAGCCGCGTTCTTCGTACAGATTTGTACTTGCCTGACTAACTTTAGGTTGAAAGCTGAACGCTCTGGAAAATTTTGAGGGCGATTTTGATAGTATAGTGCTCCGCCAAACGTAATATTTTATTTTGAAACAACAAGCCTATATTTTCCAATCAGCCTAGCATTTATATTACGAGAGCAAATTCCTGAAGCTGTGGCCAGACTCCAGCTGGCTGGACTATCTTTAAAGGGTGAAGAGCAGGTGCACTGCGTTTTTCATTATGGAGCTTTAACTGAATTCTTACGCAGTAGCCGCGTTTAGACAAGAAAAGAACGCATATGGTACTGTGTGCAATGGTAACACACAGTTATTTGGAGTTTCGGCAACCAGACTTTGGATTAATGGAAAGAAGACAACTAAAGTGCTATTCATAATGCTTCCAGCGTGAAAAATGTAAACGAAAGCTAGGTTGCATTTTTAGTAGACGAAGCCAAGAGAAAAAAAAAAAGCTACTTACCCTTGAGGTCGTCATTAGGACGACGTCATCATGAGACACGTTCTCACACTTGTCGTGTACTTCGCACTTACTGTCGTTAGGCATTAAGTAAAACCTTCCCGCAAAGTTGGTAAACACAGTTAAATTCACCGGAGGAATACCTTGGGTAGCGCACTTGAGAATCTCTCCTGCCTCGAGCTGAAATATAATAACAGCATATAGATAGGTATTACAAGAAGTAAAATATACTGCATATCTTATTCTCGTACGTAAAACATCTCACAGCTACACCGGGAATATATCTGACACAAAATTATAGAGCTACGGAAGAGTTGTGAAACTCTTAAATATTTTAGTGCTAGCAAAATATCCCGACTCACGGTCAGTCCATTTACAACCAGCGACCTGTCAGAGGAACCTTCGCTCAAGCAAAAAAGGTTAATGTAGCTGTAGTTAAGGTAAGCGTCAGCTTCGTGGATGTGTATTGGTAGTAGTAGTAGTAATAATAATAATGGTATTAATACTCATAATAATATTACTAATAATATTTCCGGTTGAATTCATCCGACGCTAACTGTCAACGTTAATGCGATTTATTAGCATTGAAGCAATGTAGCGAGACACCTTATTGCCACCGCCGAAGTACGTCACGCATGAGACGTGTGCTGCAGTTCAACTCCGCTCTTTCGCGACATTGCTACGTGGTCCAACCAGCTCCAGGGCGACGTCCACGCTGTGACTCGGCCTGTCCCAGAAGATAACCTGCAGACGATATGGATTCCCAGCTCCTGCACCTCTGGGGAGTCAAGGCGGGTCTCGAGCGTAGGTAGCGGCGATAGCGCAGGAATAGAACACTCACACGCCGGTTGGCCGCGCTCAACAAGGAGATTGAGACGCATGCTGCGACTCTTTCTCGCCAAAATTGGGAATCCCTCTGTACCAGGCTGGACGGTAACATGAGCCTGCCCAAGGCCTGGAACCTATTTCGCCATCTCATAAATTCGACTCAGTACAAGACACACCAGAGACACAACCTGACCAAGCTCATATACACATCTGCGGCCTCCACGCAGGAACTACTCGAGACGCTTCATGATCTGTACTTCCCCGCATATCCCCCCGGAGACCACCGGGGCTATACAGGCTCTCCCAACGACCTCCTCGATCAACCCATCACAGAGGCAGAGGTCCGGGTAGAACTTCAGCGCCTCAATACGTTCTTAGTTCCCGGTCACATATATTCAAAATCTAGAAGGTACAGCGGCTTAGCAACCGTGGTTGAACGCGATTGGCTCAAACACCGCCGGCGACGCTTGACGCCCTTTGCAACCGCTGTGAGAGTACGCCGCGCCAACTAAAGCCGTTTACGCTAACCTAACCTATCCTAACCTAACCTAACCTTAACCAACCTATCGTGGGCGACACGCAAAAGCAATACTTCTCACGGCCCGTGACACCATAGCGTCGCCGACGGCGTTTCAGCCAATCGCGTTCAACCGCGGTTGCTAAGGTGCTGTGCCTTCTATATTTTCAATATACGCCTCCCGGTCCCAATGGACACAACAATGCACTACGCAACCTCGATTGCCCCTCCATCGCAACCCTATCTGACTACAATGAATGCTAGCTGCGCGGCGCCCTCCCACCTCAGTGGATGGACGCTAGGGTAGTCTTCATTCCCAAATCAGGCAAACCACTTCTCCTCGCTGATCTCCGTCCCATCTCCCTTAAGTCCTGTTTGGGAAGCTAATGGAGCACGTTCTCCAGACCCGGCTCAGCCGGTATCTGGAGAACAACAATCTCTTGCATTCGAGCATGTTTGGTTTCCGCCCGTGCTTGTCCACCCAGGACTTCTTTCTACAACTCAAAGACCAAATCCACGACTCCCCCGGGGGTGACACCAAGGTTATCCATTCTATCGACCTAACAAAAGCTTTCGACAACATTACCATCGCAGTGACACACCTCACTGGTGTGTCACTGAGAGCGCCGGGGGCGCCTCAGGGTGCTGTGCTGTTTCCTATCCTCTTCAACATGGCCCTTCTCCAACTCCCCCACCAACTTCTCGGCCAACCGAGGCAGTCATGCTGACATGGAGCACAACCTACAGTCGGCACTCAACATCATCAACTCGTACGTTCGCGCTCGCGGCCTGGCCTGCTCCCCTTCCAAATCAGAAGTTTTCCTCTACCGCCCCAGGCCAAACGATCCCGCCAAGCCTTCCAATCTCACCCACGCTAAGTAACCATCCCATTCTCCTTTCTCCAAGATTCTAATCTTGCGTCTCGTCCTTCACTCACACGGCGCGCACGGCGACACAATCCAAGATCTCCTGACGCAACCCAACAGGCCACCTGTCTCATTCGGCGCGTTTCGCACCGGCGCGCGGGTTCGCGAGAACGGCACACTGTCCGCCTCACTGAAGCCTACATCACGAGCCGCACGGCGTACACAATCCAATACCTCCCCGTAAAACATAAGCAGCGGGACATCGTCAACACGCTCCTCAGGAGCTGCACGATGGTCGCCCTCCGCACCCATTACCACGAAACATGCATCGTGAGCATAACGCGGGACGCCGGCGCGCCCGTGTACGGTACCTGGTGCGCATGCTCGGTCACATCCCTGAGACAAATAGCCTATACACGGATGCTGCTCGGTGCCACAACGGGTATTCCGCTGTAGTGCTGGATGGCGCTAAAACATTTATTACGGCCGCCTCCTTGCGGGGTTCTACACCTGGACAAGGAGAAGTCCTTGGAGTAGCGCTTGATGTGCGACACGCTCTCCAGATTTCTGGGGAGGTATCCTAACCGATTCCCAGCAAGCATGCTGCGCCTTTTTGACAGGGCGCGGCTACTCCAAGGCGGCTGTCCACATCCTACACCAGTCACCAAACACAGACACATCTGCCCCACAACGCATCCACTTGCTCTGGACTTCTGGCCATGCCTCACTGCCGGGTAATAACCGCGCACAAGCGGTGGCTCGAGAAATTACCCTCTGAGCTGCCCGGCGAGGGCAGCTCAGACGAGGATCGGAGTCCAGATGACGAGGAGGGCAGATGACGAGGATCGGAGTCCAGATCAGGTGGGCTCCCCACTCACATAGAGAGGTATTAAAATATTATACACGAGCTAGACACACCATGGGTCCGCCGCCACTATCGTTCTCGAGAGAGAAAGAGGTGGCACTCTGCCAACTCTAAACACACACATTTCCCAACCTCCTCTCCCTACACAAATTTTACCCCGACCGCTACGCAGACTCTTTCCCGGGCTGTAGCAGGTCCCCCACGGCATTCCATGTCACGGTAGAGTGCACCGGAAATTATTCCCTCCCCTGCCAGTCATCCAGCACCCCTTCCGCACCAAAGAGCTGTGGGAGGATGCCCTCCCTCCGCGACGGGCTGCCCGAGGTCCGCCGGAACCTAGTTCAACGGGCCCGTGCTGTCGCTGAGATCGTTCTAGGGACCCAGGACTAGGGGTCCCTCCCACACTCTTACTACCTTTTCTTTTTGTAATAAAATGTTTACTCTCTCTCTCTCTCTCTCCGCCTACCCTCCACCACCTCTACTGCCCGGCTCCTTAACCTCGGTACCCACAATACGTTTGAGGAGCTGGCAGAGGCAAGGCTAACCGCGCAGCTGGCTCGCTTGTCGGGTACCGCGGCAGGCCGCACTCTACTCTCTATGCTACGCATTGCCCCGATCACTCATCATACCGATGCGGTCTCCCTATACCTCCAGACCTCTAATCCCATGTTATCATTCCTCCCATCCCTTAGAATATGCACCCCGAAAATGACGGGAAACTCAGGACAGCCTGCGCCAAAGCCCTACACAAGCAGTACGACGACAGTTCTGAGGTAGGCTACCTCGACGTGGCAACGTATTCGTCGGGCTCCCGGATGGCCCTCGCCGTCGCTAACAATCAGGCACGATTACTCGCATCAGGCTCCATCATCACAGAGTCATCCGAAACTGCAGAGGAGGCAGCCATTACGCTCGCTCTCACTCCACCTCTGCCACTAAAATTCTTTGCGCCTCAAAATCCGCCTTATCCAATTTCGCCAAAGGCCTGATATCCTGCACCACGGCCTGGTTTCTACGCTTCTAGAACCTCACCCAACCCGTAACCCTCATCTGGACCCCCACACACGTAGGCCTCCTGGGCAACGAGGACTCGCCCGAGGTCTTACATTACGGGCCGGAGCGGGATCCCCTCCGTCAGCCCAGGAGCGTCTGCTCCCCTTCAGCGACATCTTTACCCACTACCCAGATACCCGGCGGGTTTACGATGTGGGGATTATGGAAACCGATAATTCCGCACGTCCAGAGGCGCGCCAGGAGACGCGAGTAGAGCAGACGCTCCTTGCACGGTTCTCCCGCTCGGGAAGGCCAGGCGGCTTCCCGGCGGCGCGAGCTCCCCCCCTCCCGTCGAACCGGTCACATACGTAGACCGTCACGTGGCCGCGGAGTCCCGCGCCCATTGGACCGAGCCCAGAACAAGGCGGGGCGGTCGCGATCCGCGCGACCGGCGCACGCCGGGGACGGAGGAGACGACTGCGAGCCGCGACGAAGGACGGAGCTCAGGTAACCATCTTGTTCCCTTCCTTTGTCGTGCCCTACCTTGTTCGACCACGCTCGACCCCGACAAACGTCGAGGTCGACTCTATAGCCTGCTTCCAAGCGAATTCCCCCTGGAGCAATAAACCCTGTTTGTACGTGTTACACTATCGTGCGTTGTCGTGTTTCTGCCAGTCCTGATACCGCCGAACCCCGGTAGTACAGGGCAAGCACAAGGGAGTTGGCCGTCAAGCCTAAGCCTTAGGGACAAAGGCGGCTTGAGAGAACCCGGAGACTACAACTGGCGCCCAACGTGAATTCTCGCTTGCAGACGCAATCGAGCAGCCGGCTCCCACTACACGATGACGAGCCCACAGTACGAACTGAACAATCTCATGGAGTTGGCCGAGATCTGCAGTCAAGCCAGGGAAAACTCAGGCCTGGCTGCAGCGGCCGCGTCACCCACAAACGTGGGCCGTAAAAGCACGTACAACATTCCCATACACCCTACAAATGTAGGAGTGCCCAACCCCGCGCACCTCACCAACACACCGGCACATGTCAGCGAGCTACCGATTCTATTCTCGTCACTCGGCGAAATATTGGTTCCCTCCGTGCGCGCCGTAAACATAACGGATTACGGCGGCGGTTCCCAGAGACCTGTTTCGAACGGCGAAGGATCTCTCGCCGCCACACGCGTCCCCAGAACGTCGGAAAATTTCGGCGTGCATTACCTAGGGCTCAACTCAGACGGGGTTGTACCCACAACAACAGCACGCGCCCCGGGCGCAGCCGCCCCGGCCACCTTGGGCGCGCACCCAGTCTGGCCAAACGGCACAACTACTTCGGCTCTCGGTCGCGCAGCGAGATCACCACGCGTCACGGAGCCCGATAGTGACCCGTTCCCAGTAAACACAGGGACCTCCGCAATCGGGCCGGACAGTTTCGGAGGTTCCAATAGCGGAGGAAAACCTGCAGACGCGGCAAATCCCGTGCACTCTCTGGCGAGCGCTTTGCAGCAGGTGTTGCAAACCGCAATTTCACCCGGGCCTCGTATCGGAGTCCCGATACCGACGTACAGTGGCTACGGCGATCAAATGAGCGCCAACGTTTTTCTACTGGCGTTGCGACAGTACGAGCAAGCGACTGGCATGCGCGAGAGCGCGGTGTTGGAGAGAGTTCTCCCGGTTGCTCTAGTCGGCCAGGCCGCCCGGTGGTACCGTTTGGTAGGCCACACGGCGAGCACCATGGACGAGTTTCGTAGGCTGTTCAGAGACGAATTCCTCCCGTATGACTACCGACTGCAGATGCGGAGGGAGTTGGAACTACGCACACAGGCCCCGGACGAATCGCTGGTGGAATACGTTCGGGCGATGCAGGAGCTTTTCGAGTATGCTGATCCGAGCGCTTCGAACACGGAGCGAGTGGAGCGGGTAATTCGACAAAGCCACCCTACCTTTGCACTTTATCTGCGGAGTTCACGCTGCAGAGACCTGAACGAGCTGGCCGCAGAATCACGCAGGGTGCAAGCCGAAATCTCGGCAGCCCGCGCGTACCGACCACCGCCGCCGCCATCGGAGTCCTTGGAACCAAGCTGCGCTTGACACGGCAGCGGGCGCACGAACAGCGAGCACGCTGCGATGCCGGGTCGGTCCGCAGGTGCAACGGCGCCGTTCGAAATATCGGACCGCGCCCTCGATCCCTACGCATGCGGGTGGAGGACCGCGCAGGCAATACAGTCAAAAGGCTGGTGCAGCGCACAACATCACGCCCGATCAGACGATTACAGGCCTAGATCGGTCAGCCCTGCCAAACAGGAGGCAATTGACGCGGCGCTACAGGAGCTGCTCGATGCGGGTATCGTACGGCGGTCCACGAGCTCCTGGGGTTTCCCAGTCGTGCTCGTCCCCAAAAAGGATGGCAGTTCCCGTCTTTGTGTGGATTACCGGCGACTAAATACGGTCACGAAGAAGGATGCGTATCCCTTCCCAAGAGTGGACGAGATAGTTTCCAAGCTCGGTGGAGCGAAGTACTTCTTGACGTTGGATGCTAGCAAAGGCTATCTCCAAGTAGAGATGCGATCAGGCGACGAGTGCAAGACGGCATTTACTTGTCACAGGGGCCTCTACGAATTCGTACGGATGCCCTTCGGTCTCTCCGGAAGTCCGAGCACGTTTCAACGCCTGATAGACCGCGTACTCGGGGACGCCAAATGGCACCACGCGCTCGCCTATCTCGACGATATCGTCGTATACTCGCACACCTTCGAAGAGCACTTGGATCATCTTCGAGACGTCCTGGGAAAACTCCGGGCGGCCGGCCTCACACTCAACCCCGCCAAGGCGCAAATCTGCAGAACAGAAGTGAGCCTACTCGGTTACCGGGTGGAACGAGGGCAGGTGTCCCCAGACCCGGAAAAACTTCGAGCAATCGTCGAGTTTCCAGAACCGCAAGACGTGAGTGGTGTACGCCGTTTTCTTGGGATGGTAGGCTACTACCGACAGTTCATTCTCAATTGCGTACGCATGCAAGCCCCCTTGACAAAGTTGTTGAAAAAGGGCATGGCTTGGGAGTGGGAGCCGGAGCAACGGGAAGCTTCCGCCATCTCGCGCAGGCCATCGCAGACACAGCCTCATTGAAGCTACCGGACCTAAACAGGCCCTTCGTGATACAGACAGACGCCTGCGATTTCGGAATTGGCGCAGTACTCCTTCAGGCGGAAGAGACTGAGCTTCGCCCGGTGGCCTTCGCGAGCCGCGCGATGACCCCGGCGGAGCGCAACTATTCAGTGACGGAGAAAGAATGTTTGGCAGTCATCTATGCACTCCGAAAATTCGAGATGTACGTAGAGGGGACGAGGTTCACGGTCGAGACCGATCATATGGCCTTGACGTGGCTGAGCCGCCTCCGTGAGCCGAGCGGGAGGCTTGCGCGTTGGGCCCTGACCTTACAGCACTTCGAGTACGAAATCCGCTATCGCAAAGGAACCACAAACGTGGTCGCCGATGCGCTGTCACGGGCGCCGGTGAGAGACGCGCCGCCGGCCGGTAGCGAGGAGGAGGAGGGGGCGGCCGAGCCACTCTCATCGAAGGGAAGCCGGGGAGAGGGGAAAACCCCGCCGGCACAAACCCAAGAGCACGTGCATCTCGTTGGGGTGAGACCGCCCCTCGAGATTGCGTTCAGCAGAGATCAGCTCATCAGCGCTCAAAAGGACGACGCTCACTGTCAAAACCTGGTCGCCAGCCTCAGAGAAGAGACGGACCCGGAGAGACGAGTCGGAGAGCACCCAAAAACCGCCGGTACGACGGGGGGCGCGGACTCGGACGGTGAGCTGGAGAACTATCTGCTTGATGGGGACGGGGCTCTGTTGAAATACGTGCCAGGCAAAGAAGACTCAAACGAGAGAATTAAAGCCGTCATCCCACGCCAGCTCAGACGAGCGGCATTGCAGCATTACCACGACACAGATGGCCATGGGAGCGCATCAAAGACATGGAAGAAACTGCGTCGGTTCGCAAACTGGCAGGGCATGAAGCGTGATGTATGTAAATACGTGCAAACCTGCCACGTTTGTCAAGCAAGGAAGCCTAGAGGCGGGAAGCCGCCCGGCTTGTTACAACCGATCGTGAGCACGAAGCTATGGGAACTCGTGGCGTGCGACTTGATCGGACCGCTGCCGCGCAGTAAGAGAGGGCACAAATTTGTGCTAGTCATCACTTGCCACTTCAGTGGAATCGCTGAACTGTACCCACTACGAGCAGCGACAACGAAGGAGGTCCTGAAAAAAACTATCGGAGACCTTATGTCGCTATGGGTTCCCCGAGCGACTGATCACCGACAATGCATCGTATTTCACGTCGAAAATCTTCGGAGATACATGCGCAGCGATGGGTGTCCGGCAGGTGAAGACAACGTGCTACCATCCTCAGTCGAACGTGACGGAGCGCCGGAATCGAGATGTGAAGCCACTACTTGGGGCATACGCCCAAGCACACAACGACTGGGACGAGCACCTAGATGCGATCTCCTTCGCCCTAAGAACGAGTGAAAACCGTTCGACGGGTTTCACGCCAGCTTTTCTGATGTTCGGGAGGGATCTCCAGACACCGACGGACACAATCTTGGCCAAACGGACAGACACACCCGGAGCAAAAACAGCAATCGCCGAATATGCCCGGCAAATGCGTGATCGCCTGGCAAACGCCGTGATAGAAGCGAGTAGCAACCGCGAAGGGGCAAGGGCGAGTCAAAAGGCCGCCTACGACCGGGCGCACCGGGACATGGAATTCCAAACGGGGGACCTGGTCCTGAAACGCAATCACGCACTCAGCGACGCGAGCATCGGGTTTGCCGCGGGTTTAGCACTCAAATGGGTGGGACCCTTCGAAGTGGCAGAGAAATTCTCGCGACTAAACTTAAGAGACCTGAACACAGGTCGTATCAGCGCCAAAACGCACGTCGAGGAGCTGAAGCGTTACTTCCGTAGGGAAGACACTGAGGAAGCGGCTGCCCCGGAGACGCGTAACCGCACATCGAGCGCTACACACCGCTACAACACCAGAAGCCAACGAGGGAGCGGCCGGCGGTGAGAGAGAGAGAGAGAGAGAGAGAAAGTGTGTAGGGAGGCAGCGAAAGCGCTCTTCCTCAAGACTAGTTCCCCAGTCAACCGGCAGGGAGCGCTGAGCTCTCGACTACCCCGGATGTCCCCTGAGCCACAGGGATTTCCCAGAAGCCTCTCTGCCCTCTCTACCCTCGCCCTGGCCTTCGCCTTCCTGACACGAACGAGTGAACACGGCCGCTACGAGCAGCGATGACGACAAACGTGCAACACCGGACCCCGACCGTCGGCCAACAACAACCGATGCCGGGAACATCTCAAGCCAGGCGGCGTGGACCCGGAGGCGGCCAGCGGACCGATGCAGCCGGTGGCGGCCCGGGCAACGCGCGACGAGCGGGGCGGTCACGTCGTCCCTGGCTCGACCGGCGACCACTAGGGCGCGAAGCCTACCGCGACGAGGGGGCTTCCGGATCGTCGGATCGATCCCAGCACCGGGGCGATAGAGAGCGAGTGCCCCGGGACGACGCTAGCCGGCCGGAATACCCAAACCCACGACCAGCACGGGAACCGCGTCGGACCATCGCCACGTGGACCGGCCAAGTGGGGGACCAGCCGCCCCGAGTTTATGCGAGCGCGGCACCCTGGCGTGACCAGATGCGGGTGCCGTCCGCGCTCGCCTTGGAGAGTGTGCCACGTATCTTCAAGGGATGCACACTCCAAGACTTCGGGGCGGCCCAACCCGGCGTGGTCCTGGCCACCGATCCCGGGGCCAAATACTGCGAGGCCTGTGGCGGCCTCGTGGTAAACCTCGCCCGGCACGAAGCCTCGAGGCTGCACCGGGACCGTGTGAAGGCCGGGACCCCCAGGAAAGACCGGTCCCCCCACCGAGACGCGGCTGAGGTGCAGGCCCGAATGGCGCGGGACCCGGAATTCGCGGCGTTGGTGCTGGGACCGCAGCTGCCAGAACCCAGCGCGGAGGCCGTCGACCTCGAACAGGAGGAGGCCTTGGAAGTCGACCTCCTGGAGTTGTGAGCCCACCAGGCTCCGTGGGTAACTTGAGCCCAAGTTACCATCGGTCTTAAGGGGGGAGGGATGTGGGGATTATGGAAACCGATAATTCCGCACGTCCAGAGGCGCGCCAGGAGACGCGAGTAGAGCAGACGCTCCTTGCACGGTTCTCCCGCTCGGGAAGGCCAGGCGGCTTCCCGGCGGCGCGAGCTCCCCCCCTCCCGTCGAACCGGTCACATACGTAGACCGTCACGTGGCCGCGGAGTCCCGCGCCCATTGGACCGAGCCCAGAACAAGGCGGGGCGGGGCGGTCGCGATCGGCGCGACCGGCGCACGCCGGGGACAGAGGAGACGACTACGAGCCGCGACGAAGGACGGAGCTCAGGTAACCATCTTGTTCCCTACCTTTGTCGTGCCCTACCTTGTTCGACCACGCTCGACCCCGACAAACGTCGAGGTCGACTTTATAGCCTGCTTCCAAGCGAATTCCCCCTGGAGCAATAAACCCTGTTTGTACGTGTTACACTATCGGGCGTTGTCGTGTTTCTGCCAGTCCTGATACCGCCGAACCCCGGTAGTACAGGGCAAGCACAAGGGAGTTGGCCGTCAAGCCTAAGCCTTAGGGACAAAGGCGGCTTGAGAGAACCCGGAGACTACCAGCTGTCTCACTAACCCATGCCTCCCACAGGCGCCAACTCCAGACCCGTACTGCTCCCTACCGTACTTCATGCCCGATACCCCGGTCAGTACCTGTCCTCCTGTAAGCTCTGCGGGAAACCGGGAGACTTTATTCACGTCCTACTCACATTCTCCTCACTTCACGTCCTCCTCAATTTTCTTTTTAACAGACAGCAATTCATTGTCGTTAACAATTTCTCTTCATTCCTTTCCAATGTTTCTTCAGGTGTACCACAGGGGAGCGTACTTGGTCCCCTACTGTTTCTTACACATATTTTTGCCCTGCCCAATAACATATTTTCTCCCATGTGCATACTTGCTACTGATTGCATTATCAGACTCTCAAGATGACCTCAACCCAATTACCGGTTGGTGTGACAAATGTTTAATGAATTTAAACTCCGCTAAATGCAAAGTAATGTCTTAGCAGAAAACGCTCAAAATCTAGCTTTTCCTACAGTATAAGAAGCAGCAGATTATCTGAGTTCTCTGCATTTAAGTATCTCGGCATCACCCTCACTCCAAACCTCTCCTGGACTCCCCATATCACAAACGTGTGTGCCAAAACACCCCGGTGTTACGGGTCGGGGTTTGGTGAACCTTCAGGACGTCTGCGTGGAGCTCGAACCACGTTTACCATCAGAGAGAGTCCGGCACGGAAGACGAGCTGACGTAAAAACAAATAACACAAGTTTAATACATGCTTACGAGTGAGCGGTGTGCTCAAAACAAATGTCACAGTTTCACCCTAAGGGCGAAGCAATGAATGCGATAGCAACACAGCAATGTCATACGAAGTAAGGTGAGCAGCTTTGGTAGCATATGAATTGTAGTAAACATGAGCTGCTTAAGTAAGCAGGTGTGCTGCGGCGTAAGTAGACCGACATGAAGAGAGACTCGATGACCACGAGAAGGCGCGTGTGAAATGGTGGTGTTGATGAGAAGCGCTTCCCGTGGGCAGCGCGTGCGAAGGGACACACCTGTAGCACTGCACTGCCGATCCGGGAAGCATTACATGTGTAGCGTGCGTTGGAAAATGTGGCCCGACTATTACTAACTGAATGAACAAGCGTGGTGTGAGCGCGCACAAACATGAATAGATCACACTGAATGACTGCAGACGACGACTGTCAAAACGCTGGCAGCAAGCGCATACGCTGCAGCGGGCGAAGGTATGTGCGGTCTATCGCTTCAACAGAAACTGAGCGGCGAATGCACAGTGCATAAAGGTCAGAGCCGTGTGGAGATAAGAGAGGGTGCGGGCGAGCGACGAGCGCGGTTGTTGGGAGAGTAGAAGTGCCCCCCCCCCCCACCCCCGCTCACTCCGGAGCTGGCTTCCCGCTTTCTTGCTTGCACGTGGGAGATTGAGTGCGTTCGCTCTCCGTGATAGCGCGCGTGCCCGCACGCTTCCGCTCGAGCATACGGCACGCGGTGAAGATTTTATCTATACGGAACCTCACGGCGACGGCGACGCCTACGGCAGAAATCCGGTTGAAGTGTCCATATAATTGCTATCGCAATAAAATCACCGCCCAACCACAAATCCCCTCGTGTAGTCCGGTGATCTTAGCAGGGGCTGACTCGTCAGCGCGCTCTTTAGGGTGTTAAAAGCCGATTTCTTTTTTTCGTCCAAAAGGGCGCTCTGTGGCTCAGTTTTTCGTAGAGAATTCGTTAGAGCGCTAGCTAGTTCAGAATACTGCGGGATGTACCGCTGATAGTACCCTGTGGCCCCTAAGAAAGAGCTGATATCGGTCTTTGTGCGGGGCTGCGGGAAATCACGTATCGCAGCCACCTTTAGCTCAGAGGGACGGCGAAGGCCCTGTCCGATCATATGGCCGAGATAGATCACTTCCGCTTGCGCCATCTGACATTTTGTTGCCTTGAGGGTTAAGCCGGCTTCATGCAAGCGGGCCCACACTGCCCTCAGATGTTGTATATGCTCGACCAGTATGCGGAATATATCGCGACGTCATCTAATTACGGTAAGGCGAACTATTCCTGTCCCCTCAAAACTTTCTCCATAAGGCTTGAAAAACAATACGGGGCATTTTTCTAATCGAGGCCTAGAACCTTAGGGCGGAACATTCTCAACGGCGATATGAAGGCGGCATAACTGCTAGCCTGCTCGGTGAGCGGAACCTGCCAGTAGATCCATTGTGGAAATGAATCGGGCGCTACTAACCTCGATGTGCTCTTTGATGTTCGGTATAGATTAAATTTGATCTTTAGTGATTGCGTTTAGCCTACGGTAATCTACGCGAGGACGCGGATCCTTGCCCGGCACGTCAACTAAGATCAAAGGCGAGGTGTAATCGCTTTCGCAAGGCTTGAACACACCTAGAGTCGAGATTTTTTCGAGTTCCTCATCCATAATCTGACGTTGGCGCGTTGACACTCGCTAAGTCTTTGAACGTACCGGCTCCGAGGAAACGAGCTCGATATCGTGCGTAAGAACCGATGTCCTTCCTGGTCTATCTACAAATAAATCCTGAAATTCTTGCAAATTCTCCGCCATTTCAGGCTCCAGCTGCGCTTTAGAGACTAGCTCTTCAATTAGTTGTTCACTAGCCTCTCCTTTAGCGACTGATACGAGATATGGAAGCTCTACCGGAATCTCATGCATACAACTGCTTCCCGTTCGCCGTAAGGCTTGAGCAGATTACAATGATAAACCTGCTGTATCTTCCGCTTTCCAGGCAGGCTTATAACGTAGCTCGTGTCAGCCAGTTTCTGAAATACTTTTGCGGGGGCCGCGGCTGCCAGAGCCCTTACCGAGTTTCGACGCGAGAACGTGAAGCTATAAGGCAATAAATTTTGAAATGGTGCACGACATCATCCAGCCGCTAAGAAGCCCGCGGGCATCTCCTGTAGGCATGGTGAAGAAAAAGGACGGAACCCTACGTTTCTGTGTCGATCATCGTCGACTGAACAAGATCACGAATGAGGACGTATGCCTAAACGGAGAGACGGCACATTGAACCGGCTCTGCCATGCCAAATACTTTTCGTCGATGGATCTCTAGACTGGCTACGGGCAAATTGAAGTTGACGCGAGGGATTGCGAAAAGACCCCCTTCATTACGCCGGACGGCATCTACGAGTTCAAGGTCATGCCATTCGGACTGTGCGCGCCGCCTGCAATGTTCCAGCGCCCCATGGACACAGTGTTAGCAGGGTTGAAGTGGCAGAACTATCTCGTCTACTTAGATGACGTCGTCGTCTTCACGGGGAATTTCAACAAACACCTTAGGCGGCTTGTAAGTACTAGAGGCAATCAAGACGTCAGGGGTCACTCTGAAGCCGAAAAAGTGCCGCTTTGCTTACGACGAGCTTCTGTTCTTGGGCCACTTCATCAGCAAATATGGAGTCCGCCCTGATCCGCAGAAGACATCTGCCATCGTTATCTTGCACAGCCCACCAATAAGAAGGTAGTGTGCAGGTTCCTTGGCTTGTGTACCTATTACAGGCGCCTCGTCAAGAACATTTTGCGCATCGCCGAGCCATTAACGCCTCTGACGAAATCAGACGTTGATTGCAAGTGGCAAGCGCCGCAAGCCGAAGCCTTCGAAGAGCTTAAACAGTGCCTACAGTCACCGCCAGTGTTCGCCCGCTTCGACGAAATCGTCGATACCGAAATATACACCGATGCAAGTAGCCTAAGCTCGGCGCCGTCCTACCCAGCTAGCACAAAAGCGATATAAATCTGCTTCCATACCGATTCGCCAAGACTAAATGAACGTCTGAAAGACGCACTAAAAAATCCGTGCAGACCGTTTAGAAGGTGATAAACGGTCGTATATCGTTGCTAATGTCCGGCGGATATGACTATTGCAAGAAGTTCTAGAATCCTGCTTAAAGTAGTTTCGAAAAATCCTGTCTTGAAATAGGATTTTGCAAGACCATTAGAAGCATTCAAAAAATACAGATTGAATCCTGCTACAATCAGGATTTTGACATCTGTTTTCTTTCACCCTCCCCTCTAGCGCCCCCCTCGTCTCCCTTTCCTTCCCTCTCCCCATGCCCGTGCGGCGTTTCGCCGGCCGGTGGCATGCAGGTTTGCGCTTGTGCAATACACGAAACACATACAGCAATAACATTTTTATTGCAAGTAAACACGACTAGACAAGCTAGCAATCAACATTAAATGAGTGCCTCCGAGTAACGTCCATTACAGGTATCGACCTTGATAAACCTGGTTTCGAACAGGCTGCTGGGCTGTAGCTCCTTAATTCAGCAGGTCTTCTTACTGCAAAAACATTAGGCATGTGTAAAACGTATGTTAATTGAAGCACACTTTTCTTAGTGAACGTATAGTTTTTCAATGCACTGGCAATAAGCACTGCAATATATCTTGGCAATGGGCAGCACTACAATATATTGGTCCAAGCACACAGTTTTCGAGCATTCCACCTTTGACATGGTTCTAACATTAACCGATTACAAGTGAAATTCCCTTCTGTTGCCTTGAAGACATACTTTACATCTAACTGAAGGTGTTGCATGTACAATCGCCAACCAGTGTAAGTGTCGGCTATTTTGCTAGCTTTCAGGAGGCTGTTGTCTTGACTAGTTGGCGACTGGTAGATGACAGCAGCCTCCTAAACATGTGCGAAGTAGGTGCCAATTAGCATTCAAAGAAAGGAATAGATAATGCATTTCTGATAATGTTGTACGAGAAAAGAGGTAAGTGCGGCTCTGCAAAGGCACAGCTTCAGTGTGACAGCATTGTTACACCACCCCAATTTTATTTGCCACAGATCACATAGCCAATTCAGAAATGGCGCAGGCTTGAGTACATACCTAAACACCAGTCTATCAAACACATCGCATACTTCAAATTGAGCAAATATATTGCGATTCCTTAAAAAATAAGACAGCAGACGAGTGCAACCTTGAGTAACAGCGACTATTTGCAGCACGGCTGCTTCAAGCATATACAGTAAGAACTTCAGTTGCTTGTAATTAAACCATTAAAATGTTGCACGCCTATGACTTGCCTGTTTGAAAACCTCCACACAATAACATTGCCAAGCACTTGTAAAGAATTTTTTTTACAAAAACAGTGAGTCATCCACACACAAGGTGGGAACATAAGCCGTAATTTTCCACCCAGTTTCACTAACTTTGACCTTGGTGACATTTATAGTTACGCAATGGGTTAAAGGTTAAGCTCGTGCAGTTTATAAATCAATTGTGATCTAGAGTGCTTGCATATGCAATTTATTGCTTACACCGAAATGAGCCCACACACTAAAACCCACACATGGCACGCGGCGACGATTTCATCGCCGTTGCACTTTATACGGAATATCACGGCGACGACGACGGCGGCAAAAATGCGCTTGGAGTGCCCATATAATTTCTATCGCAATAAAAGCAATAGAACCGCGGCGTAAATTTCTCTCTCTCAAATGGCAAGGTCGCCGTTACGTCGTCGCGCCGTAACACGCGTGTTCGAGTCGATGTCTCAACGCTGCGGCTGCGACGCAGAGGGAAGCAACGACGGAGGCCCAGTCCGGCCAACGCTCGCTTCAACGGCAGGAAAAAGGGAGATGGTTAATGGCGCCGGGCCGGCGGCGGGCGCGCACGGAGACAGTCGAAGGTGGGGGAGCCACCGAAGCGACGGGGTCACCTCTGCTGAAGCCAAATCAGCTTCCCTGACGCCCTCCTCCCTCACCTTCGACGTGTCCGCGCGCGCCCGGCGCCGCCGTGCTGGCGCCGCCCGCTCCCTACAGCATCGTTTTCTGCGAGCGTTGGCCGACGTGGGCAGTCTCGTGGCCCCTACTCGCCAACTGCTTGCGCGCCGTGATATATAATGACTCCATTCGTACGTCGTGCTGTGGTGCACGAATACTTCAGAAATAAGTCCTTCCTTTAATTCGAACAAACTTTCGGGCTCCTTCGAGTTCGAATTATCGAGATACGACTGTATATGTGTCACGCTGAAAATTTAATTTGTACAACTTTAATATGAAATAACAGTTACCTGGGTTCTTGGAGTTCAGGCGTTTCGTGGTGGCCCTTTGGGCGGCGGCGTTTTCGTCTGCCCCTTTCGGCACCTGTAGAGGGTACATGGTCGGTGTCTTCACCCTCACGCGCCTTCTCTCTTGCACGTAGGTATGTGCCTGCAAAGTTAAAAAAAAAAAAAACTCTTTATTGTTATGCTGATAAACTCGGAGTATCTATGTTTATAATGTAACAGCAGTGCCTATTACAACTGTATATCGGAATTTTTCTTTTTTTAACAGAATTTTGTTACTGCACAGACTTACAAAAAGAAAACGCCAGTGCGACCTCAAAATTTATTTGTTGCATGACTGAAGCCAAAAAATGTTAGGTATCCTAAAAGAAGATGCTGTAAATAGCTACACTGTCGGATTATGTTACAAAAAACAAGGCAACAGTGCACTACATACAGGGTGTTTCATTTAACTTTAGCCATACTAAAAATATACAAGTGCCACGTACCAGGACAGAACCAAGGTAATGTGGGAGATACACAGATTATTTTTTGCATTCCGCCTAGTTAGATAATTAGTTCTTATTAATTGATTAACTTCTCAATTACTATAGTTAGATGAAAAGTGTCAATGAGAAGATTGTAAAGAAACATGAGAAACCCCTGATACCGCTTTCTGTTTCTCAATATGAGCTACCATAAAGTGTTTTTCCAAGTGTGAAACATGCCTGCCAATACACGCAAACTGCCTCGAGCGGCCAGTCGTTCGGCAATTTTGCGTGTATTCGCGGGCATCTTTCACGCTCGGAAAAACACACGAGTGATCTCGCACAAGAGCGTTGACGGAAGAATGCTGTGGCTACGCGAAGATCGTAGCACGTCTCATCATTCTGCGCCAAACAGGAATGTCATAGTCATCCTAACGATCAATGGTCAACGAAACGTCACAGAGGTAATTTTTGACAGCTTTGGCAAACCTGAATACGCACACAATAAAAGAAACGTACGCAGACGTAAACATGCCTCTTAAACAATATTAGAGATTCCAGTTCAAATCAAGGCGCTTTCATTGCAAAACTTCATTACCGCCTAAAACTTCCACCTAAAACTCCCGCCTGAAAACCGTAAATAATTAAACACGACAGGTGTTAAAGTGGCAGTGACTACTTTCGTGAGCAAAGAAGATGTGGAAGACAGTCTGGCGCTCCGCAGTTCATGAACGAATACGCGTCAGGAACTTAACGGCTGGTCCTGACAAAAATAACGGTGAGTGTAACGGCGGGTTCAAAAGTTACGTAATCTGGAGGGAAGCTGCGCGGAGAGCGCAGTCAGCTCGGCTGCTCAGACTGCGTCGGCGCAAGCGATGACGCCGATGAGCCGTCGCGCCACTCCTCGCTTTGTTATGTAGCCGCTATGGTACGTCGCAGCGCTGCATCCTCTTGCGACACACGCTGGTGCAATGCAGAAAAGTACTCAGTGTGGCTTCGTACTCGGTACCTGAAGCACAGAAATACTAGCTAATTTAACTAAGAAAATACAAAATGCGGCTGCTACCATAATGCTAGCGCCACCTTACAAAGATAATTTGAAATAACAAAAGTCGAACTTTTTAATGCCTCATTCTCGGCACTTTGCGCTAGGTAGGTAGGTTCCTAACTCGCTTTATAATACAAAAAAGTGATGTGCAACCTGTAATGGAATCGAACCTCTGCCGTGGGGCACAGCACCCGGTTCTCTAGCAACTAGACTACGGTGTCTTTTTCTTCCTTTCGGTCAAAGTAAAACAGGTTAACCAAACAGACAAAACGAAAACTGCGACAAACAAAACATTTTACAGTTTGAACCGTTAGTCCAACTTGGCTGACATTGTCATTTAAAGTTCTCTGAGCGTTGTCAAGGGATCTACCCTCGACAGGCACTCAGGAACACAGAAATCATGCGTTCTAAATTTTCTTTCAAAGAAAATTGGCAATATTCGCCAGGAGGGACAGATCGCGTTGAAGTGTATCGAGGACTGTTCAACAATGTCCTCGCGTCGATGACAAAATCAACGCCGAAAGTGGTGCTTAGTTTCCGGAGAAGTTCAGAAACTGCGACAAGCGGAATTCGGTGACTTGTAACCCATGATGCAAGCCATCCTTGAAATTCCACACATTTACGTGGACAAAGACTTGCCTGATTTTCTGCAGATTATGATGCATAGTCCGAAGAACCTCTATCTTCGATGCCCGCGCTCATAGGAGGGTCGTTTTGTGGAACAAAATATTCTCTAGAAATGTCTTGCGTATGTGCTTCTTCATTTTCTCCTTTCAAGGCAAGGTCACTTTCGTGAAAACTGTCCTTGGATTGAGCATCCTCATGTGGCGAGGATACTTCACTAGAAGCATGGTTACTACTTTCATTAACCTAGCATGATACTTATTGGACGGTACTCGTGGCAACAGGACTGGCAGATATCGGTTCGTCATTAACTCTACGCCTCTTCTGACTGTCTGAAAGATAAACGTAACTTTTCTTCTTTATTGTGGACTTCATTATGAGCATAAAGAGCAAGCGGCTGCCCCTTCAGTGCTCACTCACCACAATGCAAACACCCGCGCCTGGGTTGATTGCACTCTCTTCTAACAGGGTGAAGCAAAAGCAAAAACCAACGTCCGTTTTTCCCGCCAAAAAGCAGAACAAAGAAAACAACAACAAAAAAATCAATAATTGTAGGCTGCTAGAACAAGCGATTTTAAACGTCTTCTAAAATCCGCCTTATAGCAAGATTTTTCCATCCCAATTGAATCCTTCTCGATGTTGACTTCATCAATCTAGATTTTTGACGGTCAAAGCGAAATATCCGTGAATAAGAATGATTATATCTCTTTTGTGCTAGCTGGGTAGTCCAAAGGAAAGACGGATTTCAATGGGTCATTGCTTACGCTAGTCGGTCGCTGTCGAAAGCGAAAGCCATTTATTCTACGAAGCAAAAGGAGTGTATTGCCATCATTTGGGCTACCACGAAATTTCGCCCTTACCTTTATGGCAGGCCCTTTGAAGTCGTAAGCGACCGCCGTGTCTCGTGCTGGCTCGGCAATGTAAAGGACCCTTCAGGACGCCTCGCAAGATGCAGTCTGAGACTCCAGAAAGTTCACATCACCGTCGTCTACGAATCCGGACGGAATCACTATGATGCCGACTGCCTATAGCGCAACCCCATTGAACCGCCGCCGCGGCAAGACGACAGTTTTACCGCCCACATACAGCGGCTGAAGCCGTATTACTATGTTCGATACTATGTTCACAATGAGTCGCCAGTATGGCTCCTACTCCGATGGGGGGAAATTGTAGTGAAGAGGAATGCCCGGCGCTGCAGCCACATCACCAGTCGTCCGGGAAGCACGAGCTTGAGATTGCCTGGGCTGCTATGGTGGAGACGCTGCCAACGCTGCCTGCTGCTCTTGTGTCTTGTCCTTTGTGCTCATTGGAATTTATTAATTTATTTAGTTTAATACTCTCAATTTCACGGGGAGTGTTACAGAGAGGAGTGGGATTCGATACAATACATGGCAATCGCTGTTTTAAAAGGTGCGAATAAAACTGACTTTGCTTGTGGTAATTATTCCTAATGAATTTGCTATACTCCATGCTTACATTTCTTGAAGTGTTGTGTTTGATAGGCGAGAGCGCTCATGAAGACCGTCTACATTGACGAATATGCTCGAGTCATCGGCAAAAATAATGAACTGTGCATCGTTACAATAGCTTTTATAATATAGAGCTTGCACCACCTAATTATAGAATCAGACGCACAGATTTTAGAAGATACATGCATTGGTAAGTCATTAATGTAAATTAGAAATAGAAGTGGACCAAGGACGGACCCTTGAGGGACGCCTGAGGTTACGGGGATAGAATTAGATATTTGATTGTTGACATAGACTGATTGTGAACGGTTACTTAAGAATTCTTTAATCCATGCTAAGATATCGGCATTAAGATGTAACGCGGCAAGTTTTAGTAGTAGACGCTCGTGAGGAACTTTGTCAAAAGCTTTTGCGAAATCTAGGAAGATGGCGTCAGTCTGGAAGTTTGAGTCAAGGTTAACATGTAGGTCGTGAACAAACATAGCTAGCTGCGTTTCGCAGGAAAAACCTTTCCTGAAGCCATGCTGCGCAGGGTGAAAAAAATTGTTAGCATCAAGGAAGTCCATGATATGTGTGTAGATGATGTGTTCAAGGATTTTGCAGGGCACACTGGTTAATGAGATGGGGCGATAATTTAATGGGGAGCGTTTGTTACCCGATTTGTGGACTGGAACGACCTTTCCATGTTTCCAGTCTGAAGGCAGCATGCCTGTTGAAATTGACTGTGAAAATAGTAGAGAGAGATATGCTGCACAAATGTGTTTAGTGTTTTTCAGAAGTTTTGATGTAATGTTGTCCACACCGGCTGATGATGAAAGTTTGATCTTGTCTATTAGGGATGAAATGCCGGATGGGAAAAATGTAATTGGTGGCATGGTACATTGAAATTTTGCTTCCATAATAGAAAATGACAGTTCAGTTTCTTGATTGAAAACTGATGCAAAGGCGGCGTTAAACACGTGGGCGCATTCAGCGTCGGTTAGGGCATCACCTGACTCATTGGATAAAGTAATTGTGCGCGTGTCCTGTGGATTTATGACTTGCCAGAATTTTTGGGGGTTGTTCTTAAGCATGTTCGGTACATCAGAATAAAAGAATGAGCGTTTAGCGTGACTTATGGCTTCTAAATAAGCAGTTTCCGCGGTTTTGTACTTATTCCATGCATCAGGGTTGTTATGGGACTTAGCTGCGCGGAAGAGACGTTTTTTCTTGTTTTCTAATCGTTTCAATGCTTTATTGAACCAGGGTTGTGCTGAATTAGATTTAATGTTAATTTGGGGAATGTATTTGCCAACCAGATTTTGTAGTTTCTCTTTGAAAATCAGCCAGTTTTCGCCTGCGTTATGACAATGAAGGGCACTTTCGAAAGAGGGGTAAAATTGCGTCAGTTCATAATTAATTGCTTCGTAATTACCCTTATCATACAAACGAATAGTTTTTTTAACAGTCGGAGTGAAAACGGGTTTAATTATGAAGTCGACGTGAATGACTTTATGGTCGCTGATTTCGGGAAGATACGCGATAGATGACACGCTCTCGGGATTACTTGTTAAGACAAGGTCTAGAATATTCTGGCAGTTACCGGTAACACGGGTTGGTTCTGTGAGCATTTGGAATAAGTTAAAGTTGAGGCACACCTCAAGGAACTCATTTGATTCGCTTGATGTAGCCGCTGGTGCAGGCCGGCTTGACCAATCGATATCAGGAAAATTAAAGTCTCCAAATAGAATTACATGCATGTTGGGGTGTTTGGTCGTTATTTCACTTAGGATGTTATTCAGCTTGAAAGAGAAGTCTGGAGTACTATGAGGGCGTCTACACTGTAAAAAATTTCCGTCAATATACGGAGGATTTCCGTCATTATACGGAAAAATTGCTGTAAGAATACGGAAAATATCTCATTTTCAAAATACAGCAAAATTTCCGTTAAAATACGGAAAGTGCTCCCCGTTTTAAGTTTTACGGACATTTTTCCGTAATAAATACGGAAAAATTGCAGTAAGAATACGGAAAATATCTCATTTTCAGAAATAGAGCAAAATTTCTGTTAAAATACGGAAAGTGCTCCCCGTTTTAAGCTTTACGGTCATTTTTCCGTAATAATACGGTGACTACACTGTTCTGTACGAAACAGACAGAATTCCGTATTTTTGTTATGCGATCATCCGTATTTTTGCAAGGAAAACTATACACGCTGTCTGCGTGAACGCTTGTACTCACAAAGTTTCCTCTAAGAATAATTTATTGCAATGCAAATGGCGCCTGTGTTTGTACTGACGTTTATTTGGTGTCAGCACTATATATATAAGTTTTAGTGAACGAAGAGCGGTGGCCATACATGACAACGTAAACAAACCTGCGCCGTTCAGGTGGTGGTGCATTGGCAATTACATTGGTGCGCTATGCAAAAATTGTGCGCACTCTAAATCAGTACCGAAACGCAGTATAATGACCACGATTTAACAAGAAATAGCCGCGAAGAGAACTGGCGGCCTATAAATCCAAGTACTGCTGCTATAGATGAAATTTTAGACGGAGAGGAAGAATTAACTCAGGAGTGGAAGGGTTTTACTGAACTGTACAGTATTTGGTTTCAATCGCCCCATAGTATTTGCAAAATATCTCATCTCTGTCAACTGCCATTCATTGACACACCCCCATTACGCATATTCTGCACTGTTCAATTGTTGACACTGTTGTCAATTTTTGCGGTAAGATGTAATCGCAAGCATTTATTCTTATTTATTTATTTAGATACCCTAAGGGCCTTACAGGGGCATTACATAGGGGGGGGGGGGACATAAAGCAGAACACAATTTTCACAAATGAAGGAGCATCGCAGGTGGTAAATACAGCACTTTGGGGTACAGCAAGTCGTGAAACATATTAACAAGGTAAATATTCTTACAAAATTCACACTCAACGAAGCAAGAACAAAATAGCGAAAGCGAATAAGTGCTCTGGGAGAGAAAAATGTTACTAAAAGTGCTAGGATTGTAAATACGTTAGTAATGCTGAATAAAATAAGGAAGACTAGTGTGTTATCGTGGCAATTCTGGAGGGTAACTGATTCCATTCTTTTATTGATAAGGTTAACGGCGAATTGTTGGACTTTTCCGTCCGGGCAAAGATAGGGTTAACTTTGTAGGCATGATCGATGCGATGTGAAGTATGAGGTGACGGTAAAATGTGTGACCGGGCAAATGATGTGTTGCTGTGATACAGTGTGTGAAAAAAGCATAATCTGGCGAATTTTCTGCGCATTGCGAGTGGCGGCATGTTGAGTGTTTGCTTCAAAGATGAAACGCTTTGAAATCTGGAGTAAGATGACATGATGAATCGCGCTGCTTTATTCTGGACGGCTTCGAGTAGATTGGTAAGGGCGATCTGGTAGGGATGCCAAATGACTGATGCATATTCCAGGGAGGGACGCACGAAGAAAGTGTACGCTTGAAGCATGGTGTCCCTGTCGGCCAGATGCAAGCGTCGCTTCAGAAAGCCAAGTTTCTTTTGCGCTTTAGTTGTGATATATTTTATATGGTCAGTCCATGTTAAGCTAGAATTTATGTAGACACCGAGGTATTTAGCCGATGTAACCGAGTTTACTATGCTATTGTTTAAAATATAAGTATTAGTTTGAGACTTAGGAACGGAAGTGAAGTTCAGGTGATTGGTCTTTTCTGTGTTAATTTGCATCTGCCATTTGCAGCACCATTGCGTTAGTTTATTAAGGTCAGATTGCAGTGTTATAATGTCGTTAGGGCTAGCCATATATCTCTCTGTAAATCACACAATCATCGGCAAAAAGGCGAACTGTTGAATTAATATTTAATGCTATGTCATTAATGTATATCATCATGTATCATTTAGCGCTTCATCTTGAAACAAGACCGGCGAGCGCACACTTTCTTGTACGGAATTCTGCTGTACAATAACAGATGGACGCATTGTGAGTGAAGAACAGAAACGATGGATGGTTAGGCTGCTTGACTCTCGGCATGTTTGAATGGGCAAAGTTCCGAATTTGTCGCTGTGTGGTGTATGTTTGTGTGCTCGTCATGTGCCGTCATAGCGCGGGTATACTTGCGCGGAATGTGTTTCACTCGGCTACAAAACTTTGCACGCTGCGGCATCGAACACGCACCAATACGTGTGCAAACTACGGGAAGGTGATCGAATATGAGGGATATAGCACTGTGTGTACTGTCAAAAGGAAAGAAAGAAAGAAAAAGCAAAAAACGCCCTGTCCCGAGTTGGCATAATGATTCAACCTTTATTTCTTTTTTAACCCGACATGTAACACCATTTATTACATGAGCTTTATCCGTGGGTAAAAGTAATGGCACAACTCATTATTTGCCCGTTCATTACATGCACCAGCCAGTCCAAATTAACACTATACTAGAGCTTATTGACGCATCGCATTACACTCTAGCACGGCATTGCAACGCTCACCGGACTCTCGTCTGGTTGACTTCTCTGCCTTTCCTCTCCTTGCTTTCTCTATCTCTTTCTATACAATGTATACAAAGAGATATCTCTTTGGGCAATGTATACAATGTATACAATGCCCTGTGGCAGAGAAAGCGATCTCCTCTTCCAGAGTTCAATTATTTGTCAAGCAATCATTTTACTCTTTCAACAACTACTGCATAAATGGGAAAACGAAACCGATTTTGTTTTGTTCTCCGCGCTCCCAGCACCAGGTGGAACCACGCGCGGCGCTTCCGATCTCGGAGGATGTAACAAGACGAGCGGTTGACGAAGCTGCATTGTGTAGCCAGCCGGTTTATCTTTTTATGTTGTACAGTTTGTTAGTTTACCGTAAATATGTCTTGATTTGTACTCAAGAGTGGAGCAAGGCCCTATGGAACAGAGATTGACGCATCGTGAGCGAAGAACAGACGCGATGGATGGTTAGGCTGCTTGACTCTCGGCTGTACGACTCTCGGCATGTTAGGACTGGCAAAGTTCCGAATTTGTCGCGGTGTGGTGTACGCTTCTGTGCTCGTCAAGTGCCGTCAGAGCGCGGGGATGTTTGAACGGAATGTGTCCCTTCGTCTACAAAACTCTGCACGCTGCGGCATCGAAGTCCTGTGTACGGGTGCACGTATGCGCTTGGATACGGGATAGCCTGCCCTCAACGGATGTTCAACAGTGTACGCACGCTGCGCGTACGCGTACGTATGAGGTAAGCCCGTTGTAATTCTATTTGTTCGGTTTGCATAGTGTAGCTGTTTAGATGATGTGTGGTAAGCTGGCGTGGCGAACAGAACTATTGTTTTTCAAAAGGCCAGTAAACAGCGTCATAGGGCAAAAATGGCGCGTGAATGGGAAAAAGGATCACATAATTTCACATCGATCTCCATGGTAGCGCGATCGAAATTTTTGTGTGGCGCGTATAACCTATTGCTCATGCGCGTTAAAAACTTAGAATAAGAGTGCATTCAGTTGCGCACATAATTCCTATTGACGCTTGTACTGTCACTATACGTGCGATAGTTGCCTCCTTGTTTGCATGCATTTTCATTGTAGTTACAAAAAAAAATTGTTAGCTCTGCTGTGTCTTTCCTTGGTGCAACTGCTTGTGGTGCAGCAAGACGTTTTGCTTCTAATGATGTCTGGGCAATCCAAGCGTTCGTGTCGTGTAGCTAGCTGTAAATGTATCAGTCGCAAAAAAATTGTACATGCCAGAGAAGCAAATGCAATCAATATAGCCTGTATTTTATAAATCCTTCAGTTGAACTGCTTAAGCAGAAAGTAGATATGCATGAAAATCAGATGATTGTGCTGATGCTTAGCAAGAACAAGGTAACATAACATTACTGATTCAATATTTTCTTTTACTGAAAGACTAGTTGCTGGTGTCCTACTGGAGTTGAGAAGAGATCTGCTGCCTGCCATGAGGCCATGTCTCTCAAGTTACCGCAATATTGTTGCCTTCAAAGTAAGTGGATTTGTTTCTCTCAGCATTTTACTACCAACCTGCATCATGGCAATCCACTTAGCTGTGTAGGTGATCACTGTTAGTGACATTGGAGTGCTGGTGGACAAGCACCCTTTGAATGTTACAACACACAGCTGTGGCAATATGTGAAGCTGTTAATATACAGAGTGTCCCAACTATGATGCATAAATATTTTTTTAAATAAAGATGCCACGTAGCTGGACAAAACCAAGTTATTACGTTTGCCATTGCTTGGAGATACTGAGAATATTCTTTGCATTCTGCCTAATTAGATCATTAGTCTTAATTAATCAACCTCTCAATTACTCTAATCAGATGAAAAGTGTAAATGAGGAAATTGTAGAACACCATGAACAACTCCCGATACAGCATCCTGTTGTGCAAAAAGTGCTACATAAAGTGTTCTTCCGAGCGGAAAAGAAGCTCGCGAATACACATAAAATTGCCGCATGAATGGCCGCTCGAGGCTCTTTGCGTGTATTCGTGGCTTTCTTTCACGCTCAGAAAAACTTTCATGTAGCACGTATTTCATGTAATTATAATATTTGAGAAGTTGATTAAATAATTTACACTTAATTATGCAATTAGGCAGAATGCAAAAAAAGTGAGTATCTCCAGGTGATGGCAAACTTTACCTTGGTTGTGTCCAGATACGTAGCATTTGCATATTTTCAAACCTTTGTGTGTTGGGACGCCCCGTATAAGCCAGATTTGTTTCTCCAAGTTAATATACTGATGACATTCGATTGTGGTCTAGCAGGCAAAAATGCTAAACAGGAAGAAATTTTAATTTGCTCTTGGTAGGTTGTTCAAGCAAATCAACCAAGTTGTTACACATGAAATGCGGCATCTGTAGGTGTGTTCTGCAACACTGCAGCCCTAAATAACTTTTGAGTAAAGTGCTACTACTATAATTTCTCTAAAGCATGCAGCAAGGTTCAGCATTCCAGGAGGCTGGCATCAAGAGACATCTATTTATATGAATTTCATATGTGAAAATGAGGTGTTATTGTTTGGATGACTGTATAAACTTATGCTTTAATTCCAGTCTTGCATGAGGCAGACTTGGACGGGAAAATTGATTTCTTTTGGGCGATGTGGTACAAATGCATGGGGTAATGCTTGTATGCATACACATTACATCCCTATTGCTTAGCCAAGGGGTGCCCCTGCGTGTTAAAATTTACAGGGCTCAGATTGAAGAATGTCAACTTTTGTAAAATCAACTACACCTTTTAGATTATGAGATTACAATTATTGCATACCGTCATAGTGTGGTATATGGGCTGAAAACCCTGCACACTGCGGTATCATGAAAATTTATTCTATGTAATACAAGCCATGCTGCTTGCCGATTTAAGCAAATATAAGGCAACTTTCTAGGAATGTTTCTGGCCTTGTAATGTACTTCATGTTATATTCTTTAAGACTATAAAGCAGATTGTTCTTCTGTACATTTTCTGGAAACTTAAACTGCGGCGATCTAAACCACTTGGCAACAATGCTGTGATCGCTACCGCGTGTGGAGCAAACGCAGCTTTGCCTTGTTCAATTGTGTCGCGGGCACTTCTGAAGCGCTGCCTATTTAGTAAATAATCTTGGTGGCATGGAAGCGCCATCTGCTTCTATGCATTGCTTTGTTTTCTTGTGGCATCACGTCACATTATAATCGTAATATTTTTTTTTCGTTTTCTGAGAGTCTCATATTGCCCCCCCTCATCATGCTGTAATTGTGGTTGCATTATTTATGTGCAAATATTTATGTATAGATGACCACTGCTCCAAGTTCCATTTTATCGCAAAGTAAGCTACGAATACCCAAGGAATTATGTATAGCAAAATACCAAAGTCAAATTGCCGAACACAACCAAGCAGACTCAGTGCACAGTCTCTCACCAGATTGCATTGGTCATGCAAAGGTGCACAGCATACCTCTTTATTACTTGCTGAACAAGCTGTGAGAAAACTGAATATTTATGTAGCTTCAATTAAGTGCTATCAGCCATTACTTCTGCCCTCGGCAATTGTGGACTATTATCACGACTTTTCTTTTTCTAACTCATTTTGCTTATTATAGAGGGATTACTGCCTGTGTTCATAGGAAATAAATCACATGGGCAATCAAACGCCAAGAATGTATAAACTTGGAACATTGATTGTGCAGTTTGATGGTTCAGAATAAGTAGAAATACAGCATAAAAACTTAACTTTTACTTGAAACAACAATAGAGCATACAGTAACCATACTTGCCTGCTGTAGCCCCTGTGCCAAGTAAATTTCAATTCTGCTTTTTGCATCCTATCAGAGCGCTGGTAACATGTTTCACATTTCTGTCAGCCAACTAACCTGTCTTGTAACAGTAAAAACGTGCCAACTATATTTTTTAACAACATGCTAGAATATGCAGGCAGTTCGCTTAGAAAACTAAAGCCATAGAATCAATACAGTGATGCGACTTTCGGTTTGCATGTCACAGGTTGAGAAAAGTAAGGTGGGAGCTGTTTCCAATGTTCCGACTAGATAGCAAAGCTAGTATAAAAGGTTGCACACCACTGAGCTCTACTATGGGGGGCTGGATAGCGCATTGAGCGCCTTCGACTGAAGCCAACCTTGTCCCAGAAGTTGGTACTTCATGACTTTGCTGTGGCATTTCACCTGCACAGGAGTGCGGCATTTCTTCTGCTATAATGCTTGCCCTTTGTGCCGCAAGCTACCGAAGCAGTCCAGAGAAGTATTTCGAGAAGACGTCCAGAATTTTTCATCACAGCACTGACAGCATCGCTAACATGAGTGGCGCGTGCTGAAAACACTTGTCAATCAGAAAATGCTTTCTGTAAGAAAAACTTATCACGTACGGGTTCAGAACATCGTAACAGCTCTCACCAGACATGTGGAGACATCGCCTAGATGTGGAAAACCACGAAGAAAAATTTTTATGGCAGCAATATTATGCGACGGCACACACTAGTAAGTGCAGCGTATGCCCTACTTTTGGGACAAGCCGCTGCACGACACTGCATTTCCGCTGGCTTCATCTACGCCTGGCTCTGTGGGCAGCGAAGCGGCATCCAGCAAAACATAGTAGAGATCAGTGGTGCACATAGTATTTTATGTCCCCTTTCTCGACGCCAGCTGAACACACGGTAACTGTTTCCAAAGCAGAAAAACTAAGGGCAAGGGCTCTGTACACATTGCATCGTAAAGTGGCTGATGCTTGGGCAAAGCAAATACTGTGCATGGTAGATTTGTATGAGGCAAGCTAGGAGTCAAAAAGCCTGCTGGATACTAGCAAATGACCAACATATTGTTGCATGTTGAAATTCTTTTTTTATTCCTCATCACTCATTTGTGTAGGGGAGACGGCTCTCACAACTGGAGAAGCCTGGGAAGCATGCAGTACTCCACAAAACCGGTTTCAACATAAAATGTGTCTGCATCTCATAATTTCATGGCTGCAAGAGTGAGCCCACTGGTAAACACATCAGAGTGTTCATGATGTCATGCATTATCCACTTTATCTGCACGTCATACCTATCTTGAGAAAGCTGATATTGCCTTTAGAGAAATTGTAGATGTGAGCTTGCATTTCAGAACGCACAACAAGCTTAACACATACAACACCAGAACAATTTGTTGAGAATTTCGGATCAGGAATCTTCGAAGCACGATTTGTTTAGTGGTGTTAAGATTCTGCTTAAGGTTGTTGATTGTTACATTCATATAGTGTTCAAGCATTGCTGTAACAACATTCTTCGCTTGGAGTACATAGTAAGGGTGTACTCCACATGAGCTGGTGGCATTTTTCTCCATATTCAAAAACTGGTTTCTTCTTCAGTTGAGATTTTCAAGTTTGCATTCTTTATTAGGTGTTGTATGTAACCTATCCTAAACGTTTGAATAGTGAACACAACGTGACCTTTTTGATTGATTTTGTGGATTGTACACCCTTGCTGCAAACAATTTGATTTGATAACTGTTTCCACCTTAATGAAAAATAATTGCTTGAAGCAGCCATAGCCACCAATAATACTAGCATGACACGATTATGAAAATTGTGATATTGTACTTTGATTTATAATGTTTTTAAACATATGGAGCTCTGCCTGTGGTGTAAATGGGTTCCTGATATCCATTCGTGATGCAAGAATTTGAAGAATAAACTGAAGCAAGAATGTTTACTTACTTTTCAAGAGAAGCTCATGGCAATTTCCTCATGAAAAGTAAAATAACTAGAAATAAGTTTACTGAGCTGAGAAGAGTGCTACAAATGTCTCATTCGAATAGTGCCATATACAGAAGCTACAACAAATGTTTACTATTTTGGTTGCATTTGTATATATGGTCCTGTCACGTGTTGCAAGCTGTATTCAGAATGGCCACAGCTCAGTCATGATTGTGGTATTGTGCAATGAAGTACAGCTGGCATCACCCGGAAAGTGTCGCAAAGTTACAAATACAACTTAAATGGGTTCTTTTAGGAAAAAAGACTTAGCTCAGAAAATTATCCTTTTTTATGCAGCCTGTCGAGACAAGGTTTCTTTACATGGCCATGGCCCTCAAGGAAGAAACCGAGACTGCAGACTGCCAACGTTCATTCCTGTTCCGGCAAAGACGGGCCAGCAGTAACCAGCTGGGTTTTACAAAGTGAACTCATCACAGCTTGAGCCACTCCATGCCACAAGCAGTTGCTCGCTCGAGCCACCGTGCAAAGGTTCCTTGGGGCACAAGTCCAACTCAGCGCCACCACCTTTCTTCTGCAGTTTTTCTACCTACTTAGCTAACCAGGTGGGTCAAAGATGGCAGAGGGAAAGGGAATCACAGCTTTAAGCATAGAACCTGCTCAAGCTTAATGCAGTTTGAGAGTGAACAGTGAACGAGAAATAGGTAGAGAGAAATAGGACACCTCTTCTCCCTCAGAGAATTGGCAGTGAAAAAAAAACAGCTTATGAAGGCTTGAATATTGGTCGGAATAATTTGGCATAGGTAGGATAATGACTATGAATGTTTCTGGCAAAGGTAGTGGTAGTAGGCTGAATAATCAAGGAGTTTAGATATAGATTAGAAAACAGATTTCATTCCACTACCAGAATTTTAAATCATCCCAATAATTCTTTTATTTGACGGTTTATGCGTGTTGAGCGACAATGTTTCTTGATGCCTGCTTCTTGCTGAGATGATTCTTATGCTGCACAATTCAGCTGTTCAAGTTGCATGTTTCTCCCGTACAAGCAAATTTACATTCATCACAAGAAAACTTATAGATGATTTCCAGAAACTTGCTGATTAAATGAGAGCAGCATGCACCCCAGGCTTTCTTAGATATGCGTTCAAGAGCCTCAGATCTCGTGAATGTTAGACATACTCCTGCTGAGCAAGTTCTTGGTATCATCTACAAGGTCATTTCAGAATATGAGTTTGCTTAAGTTGGAGAAACAGTCAATCGAAGACATGTCAAGCGATATCGCTGTCGATGCATCTACATTCCAACTGAAATAAAAGTAAATATAGCACCAAACGCAAGAATTATTGGGATGATGCCATTCTTGCAGTGGAATGAAATCCTTCTTCTAATCTAAATATGCAATCCATAATAATTCAGACTACTAAATACTTCCAAAGGGGTTGCGTCGTGAATTATGCATGTTGTATTCCGTATTTTCTTACTATAAGACCCAACGATGCTTAAACAGCAGAGAAAACATTAAGAGCTGAGTACTTAATACTTTATATTGCTCCATAAATCAGTTTCCCTGCCAACCTCAGCATCCCGCGCTAATAATGTTTGGGAGAATGTGTGAAACAAGGCACCTGACGCATAGGGTAGTGCTGTTCACTTTGTTTGGGAATGAAGGTCATACTGTACATGTATGTGATAGCCATACGTGTCATTACCTTTAAAAAAAGGAAGCAAAACTGCGAGTCGGCCTAAGTGGAACAGATTCATTTAAAAAAATGTTTTGTGCATAAACAAACAAGGACGAAGAAAAGGAGCAACACAAGCACGATCGCGTTCTAACAACTGGTTTTATTTTCGAAGAACCATTTACTTAAGAACCCACAGATCTGTGCTATCCAGTCAACAGAACACATCAATAGCGTATATAACAACACTTGTGATAAAAATGCCACGGATAAGCGCGACCCGGTCAACATAAAAACAGCAATGCGCATAAAACAAGCACTTAAGATGAAAAGACAGGAGCGAATCTAGCAGTGAAACAGAAGGATGACTGATGCATTTTTCCTTTAGTTTTGCAATCCAGTGCGCTTCCACAATTTCTCTCGCGGTTTGATTTCGATGCCTAAACAATATGCCGGTGCTTCTAAGTCAAGGTGAGCACGCATGTTCTTGACAAAGCATAGCCAAATGCTTACTAGGGCCACCTTTCAGACTGGACAAGTGTTCCCTTAGTCTCGTGTTAATGCATCTTGCAGTCTGCACTACGTACACATGACCACATGTCATAGGAACCTGATACACAACTTTCTTCGCGCAATGAAGAAATTGGTTCTCACGCGGATTTTTAATACTGCATTCTTTCTTTGCATCATCCTTACTTTCGAACTTACTTTTTATCCTAGAACACACACTACCTCTTGTTTTTAGCCGAAAGCACCACTTTTACTTCGTAACTCCCAGCCACCTTTTTAAGTCTGTGTGAAAGGCCATGCACATACGGAATCACTGAAACCTTGGAAGCTAATTCTTTCTGCCTTTGATTTTTTGTGCATAGTTCTTTATCCTGTTTAAGTTTTTCATTAGTCTAGCACATGACGCCAGCATCACAGCGAGCAGGTACCCGGCCTCTCTCAACCGATCAACTTGCTCAAGAAAGGCAATGTTTACTGTGCGGTAACACGACTTCAACAATGCTGACCGGCAACATGAAATGACTATGCCATTCTTCACAAGCCTGGAATGGTTTGAGGCATAGTTCATTAGCGGTTTTCCAGCTCGGGGCGTGAATGACCAACACACATGTTCTGGTAGAATTTCTAACTTGACATAAAGGAACTGTAGCTTGTTATCTACCGGTACTTCCGAAGTAAAAGTCAAGCCTTCAATAGTAGTAGAAGCCTTTGACTCTCTAGGCAAGGGCTTAAATTTTACTTTGCAAGTACTGGTAGATAAGAAGCTACAGTTTCTTGTTAACAAGCTACATGAACTATGCCTCAAGCAATTCCAGGCTTGTGAAGAATGGCACAGTCATTTCATGTTGCCGGTCAGCATTGTTGAAGTCGTGTTACCGCATGTAAACATTGCCTTTCTTGAGCAAGTTGATCAGTTGAGAGAGGCCGGGTACCTGCTCGCTGTGATGCTGGCGTCATGGGCTAGACTAATGAAAAAACTTAAACAGGATAAAGAACTATGCACAAAAAATCAAAGGCAGAAAGAATTAGCTTCCAAGGTTTCAGTGATTCCATATGTGCATGGCCTTTCACACAGACTGAAAAAGGTGGCTGGGAGTTACGAAGTAAAAGTTGTGTTTTCTGCTAAAAACAAGAGGTAATGTGTGTTCTAGGGTAAAAAGTAAGTTCGAAAGTAAGGGTGATGCAAAGAAAGAACGTAGTATTAAACATCCGCATAAGAACCAATTTCTTGATTGTGCGAAGAATGTTGAGTATCAGGTTCCTATGACATGTGGTCATGTGTTCGTAGGGCAGACAGCAAGATGCATTAACACGAGACTAAGGGAACACTTGTCCAGTCTGAAAGGTGGCCCTAGTAAGCATTTGGCAATGCATTGTCAAGAACATGCGTGCTCACCTTGTCTTAGAAGCAGCGGCACATTGTTTAGGCAACGAAATCAAACCGCGAGAGAAATTGTGGAAGTGCACTGGATTGCAAAACTAAAGTAAAAATGCATCAGTCATCCTTCTGTTTCATTGCTAGATAAAGAGAATTCGCTCCTGTCATCTTATCTTTAACATAGTTTCATCTTAAGTGCTCGTTTTATGTGCATTGCTGTTTTTATGTTGACGGGGTCGCGCTGATCCGTGGCATTTTATCACACGTGTTGTTATATGCGCTATTGATGTGTCCTGTTGATTGGATTGAGCAGATCTGTGGGTTCTTAAGCAAATGGTTCTTCGTCCTTGTTTGTTTGCGCGCAGAAAATTTTTTTAATAAAAGAGTTTTTCAAAACTGCAAGGAGGTTTTACTGTGTGCAGTTTAAAAAAAGAAAAAAGCTTCACAGCTGTTACTAAATGCACTCTCCAGAGCTTTACACTATGCAGCTGTACTAGTTTACACAGAATACACTTCACCTCTCGTCACGGCCCAGGTGGCTATTCAGGTTTTTCAAAGGTGTTTCATTGTATGGGACGGCACATAGAGCATCACTTATTTGCAAGATATTGCATTCCAATTCTGTCATATGAGATAAATTCATTAGAGAGTTTTAAATTGCCCTAAATGTATTACAGCTGTGGACCAGTACACTGGCAGTAGCTTGCAGTAACTATAGCTTGTGGAAATATAATTGCAACTGCCATGTTATGTGTACCTGCTAGTGCACAGGCATCGGCCACAGCAATCTTTAGGGTACACTAGTTTCTTCTATTTTGGAGTACGCATCCTCCACCAGATTAAAATGTGAAGTGGATTGTCATTTGCGGCGTATACTCCTGCGTAAACTTCATAACCATTTCTCCTCATCTGCTCTACAGATCATTGTTGGTACAACTGCAAAAGCAGGGTGCCTGTTTACAGCACCTGTAGAGAGCAAAGTCTGCGAATCTTGAATGAATAATCAAATAATTTTAGTATTCTTCAGCAAGGTTAACACTTTGTGTCTTCCACTGTGGTGTTTTTCAAATTCTAAGGTTGGCACATGTGCACAAGGTTTGACTACAGGATGTCATTTTGCAGGAAAAAGTGTATTTGCGCGTGATGTTCTGCTGCACAGAATGTCATGAGTTTTCTTATGTGTCGGTCACCATCTCGCAAACTGCTCCTTTCGGAGTTGGAAGGCAACATTAATGCGAAGCACATTTAATGTTCGAAAAAAAAGGATGTGCCCTCTGATCCCCTTATTTTCGATGGGGGCGAAATGCGAAAACACCCGTGTACTTAGATTTAGGTGCACGTTAAAGAATCCCAGGTGGTCCAAATTTCTGGAATCCCCCACTATGGCGTGCCTCATAATCAGATCGTGGTTTTGGCACGTAAAACCCCATAATTTAATTTTTTGATCTCCTTATTCTCCTCACTTGATGCCTAGTGTTCTAATAGCATGATCGACACGATGAGCATCAATGTGATGTGTAATTATTGTGTATTGGGGGCCAGGGTACATTCATTTTAGCAGCTTTTTCGCTTGACTTGAATCAGTATTGTACATTGCTGTTTGCTTCTTTTACTCATTGTTACTAAATATCACTTTTGACTGCGGCAACAAGTATAATATTGTTTGCTAGCACTCCTGCCAACCGATATAACTTGAAGGCATCTGTGATAAAAAACAGCTAATGATTTCCCAAGAGCTACGGTTCAGTGAGACCAATAAATTTTAAGCTAATACCTGTGGATGGTACTGCTGAATGAATGCCCATCCAGTAGGACTGTCATACCATTTTCTTCCATAAAATTACATTGAATTTGAACAGAATCTGAACGTAGACTTGTCTGCAAAGTGACCCATTTCCTTATCCAAGTGATACAGCTTCAGCAGGAAGATTAAAACTTCAAGTCGTCAGTAGTGGCATGAACATACAGTAAACAGCGCTAAACTTTTCTCTATCTTGCACCTTGTTATTTCCCGTCCCATTTTTTTCACAGGCTGTTCTTTACTATTTATGGTCATACCCAGTTTAATTTGGTGTCCTTACTTATTTAATATTTGACCAATATCTTTTTTTCTTTATCGCATCTTGATGAAATGTTTATTAATAACGTACCTTCATTTGCCATTTCCACTGATCTTAACCAGACGCATCTTGTTACAAAGTTTATATTGCCTAATTCTTCATTGCTTTTTTTGCCAAACGTCCAAACAGTTTATTTTAATTCCCATGTTCGTTTCTGGGAAGAATAGGTCTACTAGGTCTACAGATTGTTTTCTGTTTAGGTCATCCCTACTCATTGTAACAACTTACAGCAGTGCCCCTACACACTCCATCACAATCACTGCGAAACACACCCTTCCTACCTTTATTTAAACACTTTGGTTTCTCTTGACCTACTATATGCACCAGATGAGGGTAGGGGCGAGTGAGCTATCCACATCCAAAACCGCTGCCAAGGAAAACAGTTGCTGCCCTGATGACACGTATCTGTCGAAATGTTGGCTACAGCAACATCCCTTGTTCTGACAATGTTGAACCAAGTTCGTGTTTTTGTAGCGTTAGCTACACTGGCCTAGCCAAGCCCGTTTCGCGCGGCACATCAAGAGCCGTGCTGCGCATGCGCAAGGATCAGTGATGTCACACGGCTTGCGCACCGGAGCCACCGGAGCCGGCACCTCTCGCGCACTCCGCCGCCGCCGCGCGCGACTCACCGCCGCCGGTCTGCGCATTCCAGAGGAGTGACGTCGTAGCCGTGGTAGACGCACTGGCGCCGGCGCGCGCTCGCTGTGCAGTCACCGTCTGACACTGCGCTGGAGCCGCTGCGCTTCTGACTGGCGTTTGCCAGTGTGGTATAGCCATGGAGAAGGAGAGCGCAAATGCTGCTCAACAGCGCAGAAGAACGGAGAAGCTTGACTCATCGGATCCCGAAGTAGTTGCCTGGCAATTAGCAGTTGAGCGTAGGAGGAATGAACAGAAGAAGGCTATATACATGTGCCACATAATACGTATACCGCGTGTGTGTCATTGGAGCAGCAGTAAGCATGACAATCAAGCTAATCCTTGACAATCTAGACAACCAGGAAAGCTAAGAATAATCAGCTGAACCTTTGCTAACACTACGTATATCCTGGCATAGCCGAGCTAAGCCACTGCAACTTTTTTAATACTTTAGCTACCGCTTTGTTGTGTTCTGTGATTGTCTTTTGATGCCACTTCATTTAGGATGGAAATTCACCAATATTACTTGTTTCTCCTAACAGCAGCAAGTTTATCCTTGCAAGGCATGTGGGAACAGCTTTCACCAGGAAACAGTGCAAGACGAGTGGTCGAAGAAAATAAAATTGCTTCTCTGATCTAAAGTACTTGACGAATAAAATTTTGCACTTATTTGTATATATGTCGTGCAATTCATTCATATCACAAAAGGCAAAGTGTTTGATTTTTTGAAGTATTTCAATGTGTTGGCCAGACAGTTTTTTCCATAGCGACCTGCTGCTTCTGCGATGAGCTGCATTCATGACATTTGCATTAAAGGATATGTACTATCGGCGACAAAAGTGCCCAGGACGTGCGAGTGTCGACCAAATTGCATCTTTGTACTATCAGCCGCTATCATCTGCGTTGCAGACCACTTCCCGAATGCAAATGTTAGCGTGGCTGATCCCAGCAGAAAGTGCACCAATAAAATTCGGTCGACATTCGCGCATTTTTGGCACTTCTGTCCCCGATAGTACATTCTCTAAACAATCAATATGCTCTGTAAAACGTAATACAGGAAACCTGTATTTTAACGGTTGGACCGTATACTACAGATTCAACATACAGCGTCTTCCGTTTTCTGAATACGGAAAGCACCTGTACATTAACGGTCGAACCATACGATTCAGCATACAGAGTCTTCCGTTTTCTGAATATGTAAGCACTCGTATTTTGTAATACGGTGCTATTTTGTAATACGGTCTCTACGGTTGTCCGTTCTACGGAAATGACCGTTCTTTACTTACGGAAAGTGTTCGGTCACAAATTACCAGCAGATTTGCCATAAAACCAAAGCAATTTTTTTACAGTGTGTGCGTATTGTACGTAAATGGCGACAGTGAAGGAAGTTGCAAAGATGTTGGCGCAACTAAGTTTGAAATGTGACACATTCAGCTTCAATGTGTGCGCAGAAATGAAAGAAATTCATATTTCTGTGTCATTTATGAACGCGCCGTTCGAGTAATTTAAGGTCACACTTGAAGGCCTAAAGCAAGGCCAAGTTTTACTTCAGAATGAAAATGCACATCTAAAGGATCAACTAAGGAAAACCCAGAGCGAGCTTATTGAAATTAAGCAATATAGTCGACAACAAAACCTTGATATCAAGGGCCTTTCAAAGAGGCCTAATGAAAAGCTAGTTGATGCCGTAGTAGAAGTAGGTAAAAAACTAAATGTTCCACTGACATGCGCAGATGTGGATGTAATTCATCGCGTCATGAGCAAGGACAAGGAAAGACCCAATGTGGTCGTGAAGTTTGTATCCCGCTCAGTCCGTGATAACATTTTGAAAGCGGCTCAAAAGACAAGGATTATTCCGTCAGACTTTGGGTATGAAGGCAGTTACCCAGTTTATATAAATTAGCATCTATGCATTGAAAATAACGTACTTCTTGGTATGGCTACCGCATAAAAAAGGAGAAAGAATGGAGGTACACTTGGGTTGCAAATGGCAAAATTCTTGCTAGGAAAGCAGATAATTCTAGCGTTCTACATATTTAAACGGAGGAAGATCTACTGAAGATCTGCTAACCCTCACAGTCATGGCTATGCTTTCATCGCAAGAAGATGTCTGCACCTCTGTTTGTTCTTTGATACAATGCAATGTGCACAGCTTGCACAAAAATATCGACACTCTTTCCTCTTTTCTAGCAGTCAATTCTTTCGAATTCGATTTCATAGCTGTTTCTGTGACTTTGCTTAAACCGGGTGAAGTTTTGAATATCCCAGGCTACTCATTCGTTTCTATGCCTAGGCAGTCTCCTGCACGAGGGGGAGGTGTTGGTTTATTTACAAAAAGCAGTATCAAATGTGACCTCGTTCCTGAATTCTTCTACTCTTATCAACTTGAATTTGATTTTCTCCTAGTAAAACCAACCACCGTGATCATCGTTGTTATTTATCATGCCCAGAACCATAGTAGGCAAACGTTTATGCACCATTTTGAAGCGTTATTAGCATACTTGAATAGCTTCAACTCAAAAATAATTATATGCGGGGACTTCAATATTGACTCCTTAAGAAACGAAAGTAATGAATATTTTCACCTTATCGATTCCTATGGGTTTCATAAAGGCATCACAAATCCCACCAGGGTTACTGCGACTTCATCAACATCAATTGACCATATATTGTGCAATTTTGACAGAACAACCAGCGAGTGTAACATCTATGACACTGCAATTTCAGATCACTATCCGACTGTCATATCCTTTCCCCCACACTGAAAACTGTATTAAACAAACAACATCCTATTATGACACTATTAATTTCCACAGTTTAAAACAGTGCTTGTTAGCAATCGATCATTTAGTACCAAATTTCACGGATGTCCATCAACAATACGGCATTTTTAGTAGTAAGATAACTGAAGCCATAACACAATCAAAAATCACGCGCAAAAAAAGGTATTACCATGAGCCTATATGTCCTTCGATGACCAACGCTATCTTATAAATGGTAAAGAAAAAAGACTATTGGCACACAAAAGTTAAACAAAATGAGGGCAACTCGTACTACATAAAAAAATTCCGGTTTTCTCGAAACATGATTACCCAAGAAACCCGTACCCGCAAGAAACAATATTATTCCCAACTCATTGCCAAAAACTCTGGGAACTTAAAGCTAACGTGGAAACTTATAAACTCTGTAATAAAGCCCACCGCTAGCCAATACATTATGACTGATATAGAAATGATGGGGATATCGGCCGAAACTATAGTTTTACCTTTCAACAATTACTTTTGTTATATCGGCAGAGAAATTGCGGACTATGCAGCTGCCGTGACGTCTCACTTGGTACTGTTCCGGATAGAGTTGTTCATTCTTTTGGATACATCGACATAACTCCAGCGGAGATTGTCTCAGTCGTAAAAGCTATGCCATGCAAACATAGCACAGGGTTTAATGAAATATCGCCATTTATACTGAAAAACTGCATAGAAATTCTTTGCACACCTTTGGCTAAAATTTTTAATTACGCATTTCACACGGCAACGTAACCTGATCTATTAAAACTAGCCAGGGTGGTTTCAATTCACAAAAATGGTGACCCTACCCTTCCACAAAACTACCGTCCAATATCTATACTAAGTGCCATTAATCTAGTACTTGAAAAACGTATCGCGAAACGCGTACTAAATTTTCTCGATCGAGAATCTGTGTTTACACCTAGCCAACATGAATTTCGGACCGAAAGATCAACTTCCACTGCAGTATTTTTTCTTTCAAATAAGGTAAATTCCTACTTAAATAACAATATGATAGTAATTCGCCTTTTTATTGATGCTAAAAAAGCTTTTGACTCCGTTCATCACATCATTCCGCTTAACAAATTAGAATGTTATGGTTTCCGTGGGGGGTGCCTCGAATTTTTTCGTAGCTATCTTACGAATAGACAGCAAGCGGTTCAGTTTTGCAATACTAATTCTGAATTTTACCAAGAACACCAGGAGTTCCCCAAGAGTCAGTATTGGGACCAATTTTATTTTCATTATATATAATTGATCCTGCCATTAATATTACATAACTTCACTCCTGTCATGTATGCTGATGACGCTGCTCTCATTTGCGCAAATGGAGCTTTTCATGCAGCCAGCGAAGAAATGAAGCTAATCTGTAATTGGTTTATTACGAATAAACTGCTCTTAAGCGTTTACAAGACCAAATATATGGTGATTCATTCTTCATACAAAGCTGTAGCACTGGACTCGTGTGTGCTTCTGGCTGAGGGACAGCCCGTAGAAAGAGTCAGTAACTTCACATATCTAGGCGTTGTACTAGATCATCAGTTCAACTGGAAAATGCACATTGACTATCTGTGCAAAAAGCTAGGACCTGTCTGCTTCACGCTTCTCAAATGTCGCCATTTCTTTGATGAAGCGACATTTAGAACAATTTATTTTGCCCTATTCCATAGTCAACTATCATATTGTATTGAATCTTGGGGGCAGACATACGATTCTTACATAAAACCGCTTGTAGTTCTGCAAAAACGCGCGATCCGGCTCTTGTCAAACTCAAATTATGCAACTTCCGCTGCTGCTGTATTATATGTATTAGATTTGTAAATTACTTGTTTTTGAATGCTAACTTCATATGTTAATAAACTTATGTATATACATGTTTCCTGTCTGCAAACGTTTGCATGCTATTGTTGCATGGATCCATACTAACATAATGCTACGGATCCAGATGTCCATAAACATGTTTTTCTGTAGCACCAGAATTTGTCAAATAAAGTTCAAAGTTCAAAGCCTCTCTTCTCTCAATACCAAACCATGCCTCTACACCTACTCATAAATTACGAAACAACAATAATGGTTTACAGCACTTTAAACAATAATGTTCCTCGTCACTGCTCAAATTTTTTGCCTTCGCAATTCAAAACAAGAGGCCATGAATGTGGTATCTTTCTTAAACCATTGGTAAAAAATGCTTACGGAAAAAGACGGCTTTCTAGTATCGGCACGTTTTTATGGAACAATCTCCCAGTGCACGTAAAACAACACAGTAATTTTCTTACAATGCTTAAACGTTATTACAAATAACTGTATTAGAGGTTTTTATTTTGTTTTGTACGCTAACCTGACATGCTGTTAACGGATGAGAAATGTATTACATTTGCAATTTCCTAGTTTTCAATGCTACCTTGACCGGTTGTTGTATTATATGTATTAGATTTGTAAATTACTTGTGTGAATGCTAACTTCATACGCTATTAAACTAATGTATATACGTGTTTCCTGCGTGCAAACGTTTCCGTGCTATTGTTGCATGGGTCCATACTAGCATAATGCTACGGATCCAGATGTCCATAAACATGTTTTTCTGTAGCACCAGAATTTGTCCAACAAAGTTCAAAGTTCAAAGTAAAAAAAACACCTTATCGACTCTCGTCTATAGACAGTCTATAGACAAACAATGAACAAGAATAAATAGAGACTGCATTGACTTTTTGTCTATATGTATTCAATAGAACGCAAGTAGACAAAAAGAAACAAACATCTTATCAATTTTTTTTCTAGAGGCCAGCTACTGAATGGGAGTAAACAAAATGAAATGGAAGCCTTTTCACCTTTTGTCAACAGGCAGTCTGTAGATTTTGTATCGACAAAAGAGCGAATCTATAGGAAGTCAAAGTCGTCTACAAGAACTCTACAAACAATCTACAGACAGGTAAATTCCTTTTGTTATGGGAAAGGCACAAAAAAAGCGATCCCCTGGTGGCCCAAGTTAATCCGCAGTCCCCCACTACGGCGTCCCTCACAATCAAATCGTAGATTTAGCACGTAAAATCCCAGAATTCAATTAAATTCAAGTAAAGCGATAAAACTAATGTGTGCTCCGGGGCTTCGTAACGTTTGGCGATGGGGTGCCGTGACGCAGCGTGTCCTAACTACGTAAATTGTAAGGGGGCGGCTGAAAACTCAGGGGAGCGGCGCCGTTGCGATCGGTAGTGTGTCGGTTTTCATCTAACTGGTGCTACATAGCTGTACAACGTAGATTACCGGTGAATGCTGTGGTAAGATGAAGCGCAATGATGCAGGCGACAGCGATCCTGGCGCGGTGATTTTATTGCGATAGCAATTATATGAACACTTCAACCGGATTTCTGCCATCGCCGTCGCCGTGAGGTTCCGTATGAAGTCCAAGGGCGATAATATTGTCGCCGCGCGCCGTATGTGGGAGCGAAAGCGTGAGGGGGACGCGCGCTATCACGGAGAGCGACCGCACGGCGGAAAGCAAACGTGACCGTCGCGCGAAAGCCGTGGGGGTATAGGAGGGAGGGAGGGAGGCCGGGCGACGCTGTGCTCCAGAACCAAAGGCGTATCTTGCAACCGGGCGCAAAGGGAACTTGCCACTCAATCTCCCACGCGAAAGCAAGAAAGCGGGAAGGCACCGCGGGAGGGAGCGGGGGGGGGGGGGAGGCTCCGCTTCTACTCTGACAACAACTGCGCTCGTACTTTGCCCAGCTGTGGCGGTCGCCCACACCGTCTCTTATCTCCACATGGCTCTGCCCTTTGTATGCGCTGTGCATTCGCCGCTCAGTTTCCGTTGAAGCGATAGACCGCATGAACCTTCGCCCGCTGCGGTGCCTGCACTTGCTGCCAGCGTTTTGACAGTCGTTGTCTGCGGTCATTCAGTGTGATCTATTCATGTTTGCTTGTGTGCGCTGACAGCGCGCTTGTTAATTCAGTTAGTAAGCGAATGTGTCCAAGTTTATGCAACCGATAAAACTACTATCCGTACTTCGAATAGCTCTCTACTAATTTGATATCGCAATTGATGCTTCGCCTTTCTGGCGAAACTGCGACATTTTTTGAGCGCGTCCTCGCGGCTGTCGCACATGATTCGTGAGCCACGGAGCGGTGTATTTCTTCAGAGTGTATGTAACGGCAGCTCAAGCCATCGCGCCTGTTGCTCGTACAGGCTCGCTGAATACGTCGGTGGTTGTCAGTAAAGTGCGCAGCGGGGACTTCACATCGCTTGCATATATGAGAGCTGTACACAGCAAGTGTCGTCTTTTACAAAGCTCTAAGTGAAAGTAGTGGGCGAGTGGGTAGCTATTCATCTTGAAACTGCAGCGCGCACACAAGAAACGAGGACACAAGACTGTTATCTTTGCCTTGTGTCCTCGCTTCTTGTGTGCGCGCTGCAGTTTCAACATGAATAGCTCTACAGGAAGACGCGAATTCCACGGTCAGTGTTGGTCTCAAGATTTCTTTTCGTGAGAAGCATGGATCGACCTTGTTAGGTTGTCGGCTGCAAATCTAGTGATGGGCGACATGTCAACCTGCGACATCCCTCTGCAAGGCAGCACGCGAGCGGAGTGGCTGCAGCGCATCGGGCTGTCGGTGTCCTATCGGCAAGCATCTACGCGTTTGCGGCCGTACACTCTACGCTGGAGGATTACTACCACAATAGTGAGTGCTTGCGTGTCCGGTGTGCGGGTAAATGCAAGCGTACTGGGCATTTAATTCTACCGGATTGGCAGAGGCGCAATCGTGAACGACCTGCACGATGCCCAACCACTTGGTTGCGCGGAGCTCAACTAGACAAACACAGCTAATATTGCAGTAACCAAGTGTATTTTACTTTGCTGCTGGTGTAAATTTCCGGCCGCAGCACCATTACGCCGCTGTCGGAAACTTATACCACCAATAACACAGAATATACTTCGTTACTGCAAAATTACCTCTGTGTTTGCTGGATTGGATCCGGTAAACCGGCAAATCCGCTTGCGTTTATCCGGATACTGGACACGCTAAAATTATCGATAGAGTTTTAGCTCGTCGCTATTCGGGTAAGCGCAAGTGGACTGGGCGTTTTACCGGATTAGCGGAGGCGCAAACCTGAACGGCCTGCACGGTTCCAGAGCCCACTTCGAGGGGCGCGGCTACGCGCGCTCTGCAGCCTGCCAGTTTAGGTTTTGCGCGATCTCATAGCCGGATTTCGTCGTGCCACGAATCCGCGGGTTATTGAATTTTCCCAGAAGTAAACATTCTTACGGTTTGTTCTGTGAGCTTGCTCCCATTTGCCGATTACGATAACCGCGGTGAAATGACGAGTCTAAAAGTTAATTGCATTTTTTCTATCAGCGAGTAATTACCTCCAATCACCCGTCACTACATGACCGCCACCACTCACGGCATATTTCTGAAGAAACCGTCTTTTTATTTTAGAACGGTTATTTTTAGATATCACTTTAAGTCTTCTTAGAAACACGGTGATTCACTCACGAGCCTCTGCTCTTGACACTAACGGACAAGTAGACATGATTCTTCTAGATTTTAGCAAGCATTCGACCGTGTACCTCATGATTTACTCGTAACAAAATTAAGAAATACAATGCTTCCACCTATCTTTATACATTGGATTACTCATTACTTGAGAAATCGTAAACAGTATGTTGTGATCGAGGGGCAACAGTTGGACTGTCTACCGGTGACATCGGTAGTACCGCAAGGTAGTGTACTCGGACCGTTGCTTTTCATTTTGTACATTAATGATCTTGTAAATGCAGTTGACTGCAGCATTAACATCAGACTATTTGCTGACTATTGTGTTTTGTACAGATATATATCTTCCCATAACGATCAACTTGAACTTAACAGCAACTTAAAGAACATTTCAGATTGGTGCAACATGTGGGGAATGCTCCTGAATACGGAAAAAAGTGTCATCGTACGAATTACACGCAGAAAGAACCCACTAAGGCACATTTATAAACTAGGTTCGTCAGTCTTACAAGCGGTTACTAACTATAAATACTTGGGAGTCACCATTACTAACAATTTGTCATGTAGCGTTCATATTGACTACGTATGTGCATCAGCCTTTCGTAAACTATGTCTACTCCGACACAAATTAAGAAAAGCCCCGGCTAGTGTAAAACTTTCGTGCTACATATCCTTTATTCGACCCATACTTGAGTATGCATGTGTCGTCTGGGGTCCCTATACTGAAGTTAACATTAAAAAGCTCGAAAGAATACAGAGAAAAGCAGTTTGGTTTATTTTTCCAAATTTTCGCACTATGATTCTCCCCACGGAACTTATGCTAACAAATTATACACAGTTACTAGCTTTACGAAGAAAAAAATTGCGGCTTGACTTCCTTTCGGCACTTATTAGCAATAAATTAATTATTGAGCCATCAATATATATTAAGCCTTTAACAACTAGACCCTCCCGGCACCATCAACCCCACACTTTAAACCTATATTTTGCACGAACTGAGGTGTTCAAATATTCCTTTTTTTCCGCGAACTATTAATGACTGGAACTTGATGCCGTCCCCAATTGTACCTACTACTGATTGACATGTGCTCTTTTTTTTCTTGTGTTTATCCAAATGCTTATGTACACACCCTGCTTGGACCTGTGCAAGGTCTGCAGTATTGTATAAATAATAAAAAACACCGTTATACAAGTGTACATATAAGTGTTTAAACAGAACCCGTTTGCGATCACTAATCTGCAAAATAAATGCGGACATTGCAAGAGGGGGGCAAAAAATAATTGTGGAGGATTATTGCGCTATATATCTTTCCTTATTGAATCCCTTTTACCTGTAAAGAATGTGAAATAAATGGCGTATTCGCGATTTTCATAACTTTGAGGGGACGCCGCAGTCGAGCAAACATGGCGGCTGGATCAAGAACTCCATCGATGCCCAGCATGAGCTTTATCACATCTTTCCTTAGTTGTAATATCAAATAGTGGTGTTTTGATGAAGGCGAACGCCTTGTGTTGGCGACGCATTTTGTGGTTGTTGGCATAAAAACAAAAAAGACGATACAATGGAAGTCGTTGGCTTAGGCCCGCAAACGTTTGCGTGCATGCGGAGCAGCATACCATCTCGAAGCGTTTCCGTGATGATTTCACTGGAGCCATCGTCATTGATGCTGAATATACCTGTACCTATGGAAGATCGGAGAAGTGCAAGTACGTGTCTGGTAAGCTGATGTGATGCTAGAGTTAAGAAAGTGTTTAAGGTGGCATTTTGTGTGAAACAGTACGCAGCCTACTAATAGCGCTGTGACTCGCTTGCCTTTCATTACAGAAATATAAGCGAGCGCTGCGGCGCACGCGCTCGAAATTTAATGAAAGTGAGTCTTTGTAATTTATTATTTTACATATCTCGTTGCAAAGCACAGACGTGTACGTGTTCTAGCGAGAATGGCGAATGTTCGTCTACTAAACACGCGCTCTTTATCGTGAGCTGCCACTTTGCGCTGCCGCTGATTCTTCGCGTACGAGGCCTCGAGCACGTAAATTATTCGTGTTGCTTTATGGTCGCCTCATATTTCGCGTCAGACATGAACTTGATAACGTTTTGCGTGGCTATCGCTTGGGTAACCGTATCAATTATGGTGAGCAAACTTTACAATTTCTTATGGCAGGTCTTTTGAATACCTACTTTTTATACGTGTTTTTAGAGCCAGAAACAAGCCTTTCCAGTTGGAACAATCAATCAATTATTTAGTCAAACATATAGAACTAGTTAATGAATATAAAATTCTTGGAGTAATATTTTCATGTCATTTGGGTTGAGATGGTTAGTTTAATAACCTTCGCAAAAAGTTTTCTGCAGTTGCCGGTGTGCAATCTCGCTGTTGAACTTACACGCCGATAAAAGCGAAGCTACAAATTTATCATGCATTGTTCAACTCGCAATTTAATTATTGCAGTTTAGTATGGGCAACCACAACACGAACATAAATAAAATAGTTATACATTACAAAAGGCACTTCTTCGACACATTGCTAATAAGGAACCCCGACCAACAACAAAAACATTGTCACAAACAAACCAAATCACATGGGTAGATCGTTAGTACGAATGTCGTCTTTTACAGATATTTTATTTTTCAAGGAAAGAATGTACCGATTTTCTTACATAATCAGCAACTTTGCAACACCAATACCTGCGCATCTCAGAAACCCTGAACCTTGGCTTCTACCGCGCTTTCGCGCCGAATAAAAGCTACAATCTATTAAACACAATTTGCCGAGAATTCTAAATAATCATGGTCACGCTACTAATTTCACTCGTAAAGAGTTGAAGATGTATATCGTTAACCTGTAAACATATATATTCATGTATAACTATGCATATAAAATGACCATGTTTTTGTCGTTTTTGCTTTATTTGTACAAAAATGTCTGTTGTTGAATCTTACATATCCTGTCATAAGCATGTACCTGAGTTGTCAAATTTATGTTTAGTTTATATTTATGTGTAGTAAATTTCTGCTTAGTTTTTTTTTGTACCAAAAATGTTACTGTTATCACACTGCCATGTACAACGCCTCCTGGGTCCAGTCAAGCAGCTGACGGCAGCTTTTAGCCCCGGTGAGCGTTTCTAGTCTTTACTAGAAAAAGAATAAACTTGAACTTCAACTACTGCTCAAGTAAATGCAGTGTGTTTGCCTTACCACTAACCGAGTTCAAGAAGCACGTTGTAAATGTTAGTGTGTAGAATCTGAGCTTTACCTCTGATTTCTTTGTTATTTTAAAAATTCTTAGTATGGTTAGGTCCTTTCGTTTTGTATTGAAACTGTGAAACCTCATGTTTGATCGCAAGCTGTCGCGCCAAGTTTATATACGGCGTAACAGGCACACTCAAGCTACAACACTGTAGCTTTTCGCCTGCCATCCCCTTTCCTCTTTTTAAAGTATGGAATAAATGAAGTTTCATTCATTAATTCATGTAAGATAATCTAACCAGTATTACTAGTAAGGACATAGTGCCTCGGTATTGGTATTCCCTGTGAGTTGAAAATAAGTGCTTATTTACTTAGCCTTTGCCTCGTTTAAGGTCATCTTGCAATTTCTTTAAAACGGATGTGCCGAGCTAGCTGACATAAGGTGCACCGACACAGAATATCCTAGGCTGTCGAAAATAAGTCTGTGCGAGAAGCTTAGTCGGCTTTGGAACTGGGAGAGCTGTTTTATATTACCACGGCATCTCTCACATGTAATACACTGAATGCATCAGCGTAAAGGTGTAGCTAAGTTCAGATGAATAGCCGCGGTCCAGGTTTCCAGGCTTCGTGTACCATATGTCTGCAAATGAATACGCCTTCTTCGATACGCAACCCCCACGCCCTGGCAGCCAAACGGCTCAGTAATACCAAGACGGTCATAGTGGCCTTTGAAGGACCGCGAGTGCCCTCCTACGTCAGGTACGGCGGCGCCCTCCTTCGCTGCGCCTTGTATCGTAAGAAACTCGACATGTGTCACTGCTGCGGAAGACTCGGTCACCGCATGGACGTGTACCCCAATCCTCAGGACAAAGTGTGCTGTGGTTGTGACGCCATTAACCCAGGCCCCGACCACCCCGTTGCAAGCTGTGCGGGGGAACACACATGATGGCGGATCGCAACTGCCGCGCAGAATACAAGACCCCCTACGTCGTGACAAAGAGGCAATAGGAACGACACAGGGCCGCCGAGGAGGCGGAAGAGGCCGCCAAAGCCACCAGCTATGTCGGCAAGTCCCGCTCGAGATGCAAGACCCGCAGCCGAGGCCGCTCCCGGTCCCGGAGCCGCACCCCAGACCCCTGGCAGCAACGCCGGATGCGCAGCCACACCCCCAGAAGGACCGCAACGACAGGCACCGAGACCACCGAGAAGGTGAGCTGGGCAGATGCGGTCGCGGGAAAACGAGCACCAACCTCGAAGGGTGGCGACAAAACAACCGCTAAGACAGAGACGGAGATAGCTAAATTAACACATGTGATACAAGCGCTGCAGAAGCAAATAGAACACATGCAAACACAGATTCGTGCATAAGACGAACTCATAGAACAACTCCAGCATGCCGTGAAAAGCGGTACTGATACAGAGGTCATGCAGGAAACACAATAAGAACCCATAGAGGACGACGAGGTTGTATGCCCCGACACTAAACGCAGACCCACTCCCATAGAGACCACTCAAGAAACACAAGAGGAACCCATAGAGGACGACGAGGTGGAATTCCGCGATACTAAACGCAGACCCACTCCCACCCTTGCAGAAGCAACACGACGCAAGCGCACGCGCGCAGCGATACGTGACGCTCGAATAGATGCACTCGAGGCTCGCTTAAGCAATCTCGAGGAAGCCATCATCGCGTCCATCACGCGTACCATCCAGCAGAGCTTGGAGAGCGTTCACCTCAGACTGTCCAGATTAGAAGCATACCGTCCAGACCGTCGCACAGGCAAGTAGCGCAACACATGTAACAACATATAAACATCGCCTGACACCCATCTAAACAAAAACACACAATATGGCAGTGGAACTGCAGAAGTTACCAAAACAAACGGGCGCACTTTCAACAATACCTGAAAACGATCCCCGAAAGCCCAGGCGTCATCATATTGCAAGAAACGAACGGCCCCGCCAAGCTCACGGGGTACCAGTCTATAACAGGCAAGGCGGAGGAACCAAACGTCACCACGCTGGTCAAGCGAGCGCACACAGCTATCGAACACGACACTAAAGTCAGAGACATTGAAAACGGTAGAACTAATTCCACCATGCAAGACGCGCAACAGAATCTTCGTACTCAACGTCTACAGCAGTCCCAGATGCCACTAGCACCGCTTCCATGTTCTCTTCAAACGGGCAATCGACATCGCCCAAGAGCAACAGCTCTTCATTGGGGGTGACTTTAACGGGGTGCACACGGCGTGGGGTTACAAGCATGATCAGCCCAAAGGCACGCATCTGTGGGCAACGGTGCAATACGCCGGACTCGAGCTCGTCACCGACCCCGCGGCACCAACAAGGCAGGGCAAAAGCGTCAGCACCAACACGACGCCGGGCCTTACTTTTACGTGCAACACGCGCCAAGTCACTTGGACAAACACCATGCAAGACTTGGGAAGCGATCACTACATCATTTCCATAACAGCAGAAGACGACCCGCAGGAACACAATGCCGGTTGCCAAATGAAGATCACCAACTGGAATCAACTACGCAAACATCGTGACAAGCAACAGGTGGCAGACATCAAAGACATAGACCAATGGACCGACCAACTGCGGTGGGACATCTAGCGCGTGACGCAAACGATCCCGTCGAAAGCTGGGCTCGATACAATAGACTCCCGGTTAGTGCATATGTGGGAAGCCAAGACCCACCTGCAACGCCGATGGAAACAACAGAGACACAATAGGAGACTGCGTAAACGGATAGCGCAGCTCAACAATGAAATAGAAAAGCACGCGCTTACCCTGCCACAACAACAATGGGAAGAGAAATGTGCGGAGATGGACAGCCAACTCACCACACGTGTGACGTGGCAGATGCTGCGGTACCTGATAAATCCCACCAAAACCAAGACCACACACATGCAAGGGATATACAAAATCATAAACGCTTACGGGGTAACGGAACAACAATTCTTACGGGATGCGGAACTCCTTTACATATCTCAAACGCCACCGCTAATACATCCGGACTACATGGGAGAAAGCAACGCCACCCTGGACACGGAATTCTCCGTTGCCGAAATCCAGGCGGCCCTCGTCAAACTCAACACCAAGTCGGCCCCTGGCCCCGATCGAATATCCGATAGGGCACTACGCAATCTCGATTATGGATCAATTGAGAAACTCACAAAATGCATTAACGAGTGTTGGGCGCACGACAAGCTACCCCAGCAATGGAAAGAAGCAAAGATCATACTGATGCCGAAACCCGGCAAGAAATTACAGCTGGAGAACCTGCGCCCCATCTCCCTCATGGCCTGCATGGGCAAGTTGATGGAGCACGCGTTTCTCAATAGACTCACGGATTACCTCGCGGACAAGGAATTATTTCCACGCACCATGATTGGGTTCAGAAGATATCTCTCCACGCAAGACGCCCTTCTGCAACTAAAACACCAACTGATAGACAATCCGGGGCGCTCAACGAGAGCCATCCTCGGGCTGGACCTGAAGAAGGCCTTCGATAGCGTTCGCCATGATGTCATATTACGACAAATAGACAAGCTCAATCTCGAACTGCGAACGTACAACTACGTCCGAGACTTCCTCACGGGAAGAACAGCTCGCATGCGAGTGGGACAACTAGACTCAGATCAAATCAACATCGGGAGCTCGGGCACCCCGCAGGGCTCGGTCATCTCGCCGATGCTCTACAACCTCGTCCTGCTGGGGTTACCCGACCGATTGCTGCAAATCGAAGCACTGCACCACACGCTATACGCGGATGATCTGGACGACAACGGGTAGCGATCGAGCAACGTTTACAGCAGGCCATCCAGTGAGTGGAAAACTACCTGGTTGCCACGGGACTCACCTGCTCGGCCGAAAAATCCGAACTGCTGCTATATAGACCGGTCAGAAAGGGGCGCCCACCTAAAGGCTACACCCACCGGAAATGGAAGAGATCCAATTAACGGCATCAAACGGCCTACCCGTCCCGATGGTAGACAAGATCCGGGTACTAGGAAGGATGATTGAACACAAGGGCGGCAATGGCGAAGCACTTCGCAAGATAACGACAAAGGCCACCAGCACGATGCAGCTCATCCGACGCATCACCAAGAAACACGCGGGCATGCGCGAAGGCAACGTCATACGACTTATACAAGCCTTCGTTATTTCTCAAACAACATACACGGCAGCGTTTCACAACTGGACGGTTGCGGAAAGAAACAAGCTCAACGCCCTCATACGCAAGGCGTTCAAATGTGCGTTGGGACTTTCGCCAGGAGTGAGCACCACCAAGCTACTAGAACTAGGCTTGCACAAGACGCTCGAGGAACTCGTGGAGGCACAACAAGTGTCCCAACTCGAGCGCCTATCCAAGACCCGCTACGGGCAGGCACGTGCTCGAAAAGGTCGGCATCACATACCACACGCAGCATGGCATCAAAGTGGAAATTCCAAGAACCATGCGCGAGCAACTATACGTGCCCCCATTGCTTCGCAACATTCACCCCCAACACCACACGGGGAGACGTAAAGCCAGGGCACAACACATGAACCAAAGTTACTCCAACGACAAGGAGGCAGTCTTCACCGACGCAGCCCGTGATCGAGACAGGAGGTTTCGTGGCGGCAGTTACTAGCCACCGAGGTAACCACCTCACGAGCGTCCCCATGAACACGGCATATGCCGAAGTGGCAGAGGAAGCGGCCATAGCACTGGCCCTCACACAAACCAAGGCTACCTACGTGATCTGCGATTCGCAAACGGCAATTCGCAATTTTGCAAATGGGCGCATATCGCAAGAGGCGTAGCACATACTCAAGCGACATCCCATACACCAGGGAGAGGCCGACGTCGATAACCGAAGGCACTTGCTATGGATCCCGGTACACAATGGACTGAGCACCCCCAACGAAGCGGCGCACCGCGTTGCTCGAGGCCTCACTCACCGAGCATCATCGGAGGAAGAGCCCCCGTGGGGTATTGCAAACGTCTGGGCGTGGGAGGATCGTTTGACCAGGTTCCACGACATCACGACACACTACCAGTTACAGAGACGCGTATACCCATTCCCTCACGCTAGGCTAGACAGGGCGCAAGCATTACACTGCAGGCAATTACAAGCTGATTCTTACATAAACCCCAGGCTCATGCACGCCATGTATCCAGACATGTACACTACAAACAGATGCACATCCTGTGGCGAAGTTGCCACACTTAATCACATGTTATGGGAATGTCAGGACATAACAAACAATTCGGGCAGTGCCGATACCTCCGTCTCTTCCACCGCCAGCCTCCGCTCGCGTTGGAAGACCGCACTGCTCAGCTCGAACCTAACAGTACAACTCTGGGCCGTCCAGCGAGCCGAGGAAGCCGCTTCGAGACAAGGTCTCGGAACCACGTCCACGGCGGGTGCCCAGACCCCCTAAAAATACGCCAAACTCAAATCTGGTTGATTTGATAATAAAGTTTACGTTCTTCTTCTTCTTTGATACGTAAATCGAAGAATTGGCGCAACCATCTTAGAATCAAACTTATCCCTTTGCGTTTTCCTGTTCTCTGCGAGAACCAACCGACCAATCACTACGAGAGCTCAAATTAGCCATCTATGTACAGTGGACTTCACCTAAGCAGCCCGTAACATATACCACTCAGCGTATGCGATCGCCTGCACGATGCCTGCAGTTAGGTAAATTAGCCGACAATAAAACCAACCACGTGAAAAAGGTACTAAAAATGTTTCAGTGCACTCAGTTATACATTCACGCTGCGCTTGTAGCATAATACACATTTGTTAAGGCCCAACCGCATGCACGCTATTTTCGAGCGACAGCGACGAGCGACAGGTTTTGCCGTCGCGGAGGGCGATCCGTACGTCGCTGTCGCTGGTCGCGTCGCCGGTTTCTGGCTAGCCAGAAAATATCGCTTGTCGCCCGGAAGTCAGCGCGAAGGCATCCGCTGGGGACAGCGATTGCGCAACAACATTGCAGCAATCAGTCTGCCCGCTTCGATCTGAATTCGCTCTTGCAACTTGCTCTCTGCTGTGACAGCAAAAAATAAATAGTACAATCAGTCATCGCTTCACCTCATCGCTAGCTGAGGACAAAGTATCGGCGCTCTCTTGTTATTATTGAGATCGTTTGTTTCTTTTGATGCTGTTAGGCCTCAGACGCCACCGAGGGCCGAGAAAGTGTTTTAGGTTTTACTCTACAGATGGCGCCACGGCATTTTAGGCTGGCGGCATGGGACGGATTTCCACTGGGGATGCGTGGGACGTATTTCAACTGGGGATGATAGCATATTTTAGCTAGGTCTAGATAAAACGTTGACCTTTTGATAAAATTGAGATTTCTTTAGGCGCGCACGATAACATTTATTCGCACAACAATGTAAATCCGTCGCTACTCTTTTTCGCAATGTAACGTTCATGTGGTTGCTCCACGGCGCGACACGACAGCGCGACCGGGTGTGCCGGTCACGTCGTTTGTCGCTGTCGCTTAAATATCGCGTGCATGCGGTTGGGCCCGTATGGCTCAAACATCTTCCGCTACACGCACGTGCACTAATCGCGGAGCGAGTGAAAAGCTGAGTACCACAGATGCTGCCGTTCAGAGCCCCTAATTGTCTGAGTGTTAAAGCATGCCAAGCTAGCAACTGCGTCTGTTTGTGATTCACGGTGTAAGGCAGTATGATTGCATATTTATAACCGGAGCGATATAGGCGACTGTGCGAATGAAAGTAATTAAGAGCCTTAGCTGCACATCAAAGCACTTCGCCTTCATGGAAGAACACAAAATCATGCACGTTCTTTCAACTGCAAAAATAGTGATCTGGCTAAAAATGCCACGAGCATAAGCTATATCTTCCAGCTCAATCAAAGCGGCGAAACCTCGAGAGCTGTCGCATCGCGACCCAGCAGGGTAACCATTTCTGTCAGCACCCTCCCGTTCAAACAGGCGATGAGCCAAGCTCCTCTTCCAGTCCACAATCACTATCTCTCTCTCTCTCTCTCAATGCTTCACAGCGCTTACTAGAGCACTGCATGGGCCTGATTTTTCCGGCCCGAGCCAAGCACTGGCCCGCAATACAAAGCCCAAGGCCGGCCCGGGCCCGGGCGTACATGACCGAGACCAGCCCGTGCCCGCGGTTCTAAGCCCGGGCCCGTGTTACTGAGCCCGGGTCCGGCCTGGGCCCGGGCGTTCATTACAAAGCTTAGCTAGGGCGCGCGTGTACATGAGCAAGCCCAGCCTGTAAGCAAACATTTTTTTTACTTACAGATTGTACCGTATCTGTCAGCCTAACCATCTCGAGGTTTAATCAGCTGCAGCATACGCACCGTGGTTGCTCAGTAGTTATGGTTTTGGGCTGCCAAGCACGAGGTTGCGGGATCGAATCCCGGCCACGGCGGCCGCATTTCGATGGGGGTGAAATGCAGAAAACACCCGTGTACCTATATTTAGATGCACGTTAAAGAAACCCAGGTGTTCCAAATTCCCCCACTACGGCGTGCCTCATAATTAGAGGCCGGATCTTTAGGCATTAAAAAAGCGCGTTTTAGGCGCCTAAAATAGGCAGGCAAAACAACGTTTTAGGCCTCCAACGTCGTAAATATAGGCACAATAAATTTTACATAAATGCAAATAACTTCAAACGAAGACGTGCGCGGCCTATATCTACGATAGGAAAACAAGAAATGTTATTGTCTATGATGGCACAAACGCGCCAACAGTTGAACATAGCCGTGCAATCGTCCCATAAAACTGCTGGAATAATGACGATCAATTGGCTTCATTCAATAAGCCCACTGCTCATATTCATGTTCAATGGCCACTGTACTCGAGTGTCGCATACAGTGAAACAGGCATGAAAAATACTTGAAAGCTGGGAATACTGATTAAAAAAAAACCGATACTTTATGTCGGCCTGACGCAATTAAATTAAGGCACAACAAAAAGAGACAAATAACAAATGCAAGAGAGCCTAGGATTTATTAAGAAATTAGCATGTTCTTAGATGAGGACTGTTAGGTACAACTCTTCGCAATTTTCTCATATACAATTACATTATCCGAATTGTACAGGCCAGACGTCCGAACACTGCCGAATACACTTCCGCCCATTTGAAGTGTACGTGTTTGAAGAAATATGTTTGGAGAGCACGCGGAACGTAGTCGAACAATCACTGTGAAGATTGTGAAAACAACAGCAAACTACCACCATCTCCAGATTTTCAGATTCAAAATTGTGCCTCTTGTCACTGAGAATGATCTCGTAAGCTTAGAAGGAACGCCCGACGGCGGTGCACACCTTAAAAAGTAAATTACATGTAAAACAAAATCCGCGTGCACATGATATTTTTCTTTCTTATTTTGCTCTTCACTCTCCTTGCCCCTGACGGCTCTCCTCGGTTTCGCATTCGCCAACCGCTCGCGCAATGTCAGCGCGTCGGCGTGTGCTGGCCGGCGCGTCTCATTTCGATGCTGCTAGCAGTTGTTTTCCGGGAGTTGGTTGAACTAAATGACTAGGTTGAACCCCATAGAGTTCCGAACAGTCAATGTTGCCCGGTAACATGAATAACGGTCTCTAACTGCACTCGAAAGCGAAACTTCAGGCTAAATAGTGTTCATATAGGCGCCGATATTGAAAATAGGCATTTATAGGCATTTAGGCACACACGCCAAAATAGGCATTTATAGGCACTATAAAAACACTTTAAAAGCCCTTCTTAAACTCTAATTCATGCTCATATTGACACGTATACATGTTTATCTTTCACCGGTGGCCGCTTTCCACCGGCTAACAAATGTTAAACGTTATCGCTCGGCGCAGGACGCGCCTGTATCGGAAGTTTCTGGAACGTTATCGATGCTTCTTTCCATTGCCTGTTTTCACCGACGCTTCTGTTATCTGATTGCATGACTGAGGCGAATTGTCTAGAACTTTCTGGAAGACACGCGGGCATCAGGGATTAATCTAGAACCTTCGATGACTCAGGTATAAAAGCCGACGCGTTTCGCCGCTGATCAGATTTCCGACGATCGCCGACTGTGTTCGCCGCTATCGTTGTGCTTGGAGTGTACCTTGATTTTGTGGGCACAGGTTCGCCCAATAAACAACCAGTTTCGTCGTACACAGTTTTACGACTGTTTTCTTCAGCGTCACTACTACGTGACAATATATCAAAGTGGGGCGATAGCAGCGCAAGGAACAAAAAAGGCATTTGCCTAAAATCCGGTCTCTACTCATAATCATATGGTGGTTATGGCACGTAAAACCCCATAATTTAATTTATTCAGCTGCAGCACATAAGCAATAAGAGACCGAAATCTTTGTTTCTCCCACGGGTACATCAGTGATCCAGCCCTTTGCCTGTGCTGCTATTGTTCGTTGATGCGCATGCACTTACCTTGATTTGTACGATATGGTTCTATGATGTAATTTAGCATCCAAATATACAGGATGTTAGATGCCTGTCACAGATTCATCATCAGCCTATATTTCTGACCACTGCAGGACGAAGGCCTCTCCCTGTGATCTGTAATTACCCCTGCCTTGCGCTGATTCAAACTTGCGCCCGAAAAAATCCTAACTTCATCATCCCACCTAGTTTTCTGCCATCCTCTTCCGCACTTCCCTTCCCTTGGTATCCATTCTGTAACTCTAATGGTCCACCGGTTATCCATCCTACGCATTACATGGCCTGCCCAGCTCCATTTTTTTCTCCTAATGTCCGTTAGAATATCGGCTACATCCCCGTTTGCTCTCTGATCCACACCGCTCTCTTCCTGTCTCTTAACGTTAGGCCTAACATTTTTCGTTCCATGGCTCTTTGGGCGGTCCTTAACTCGTTCTCGAGCTTCTTTGGAACGAATTCTTGGAACGAATTCACTTGGAACGAATTCTCAGGAGTGAACCAGCTTCGAGATATTAATTTTCAAAGTGTCCGACGAACTGCATGAGCGTTCCAGTTGACTTTTTCAAGGAAACGCTCTTTTAAGCATTGAAGCACAAAAGTAACTGGAACGCCCATGCATTTCGTCGGACACTTTGAACACTACTATCTCGAAACTGGTTCAGTCCTGAGAATTCGTTCCAAGTGGATACGCCTTGCGAACTCAGCGGCTATAATTCGTAGATTGAAAGATGAGACGTAAATAATTACATAAAACGTTAATTAGCGTAATAATGGTAATTATTCAATTAGGGGTTTTGATTTCTTGTGGAAGTAATGGCCGCCGCATCGCGTAGTTTAGATCAAGGATTATAATTGTGCTATCTGCCACAGGCAATTTCAAGAAAAATGGTGCAGCTACAATGAAACACTCTGTTTATATGATGGGTATTACATGGATTTGTCTGATCTTCGTGCTTGAGGCTTCAGACGCGTTCTTGTGGCTTTGTTTGTATGTATATATAAGCAGATGAATTAACAAGCATACAGCATCAAATAAACGCCCAAGTAAAGACTCATCTTGCCTTCGCGCTAAAATATTGCAATAGTATTGATACTGGTAATAGTGCAATCGCAAAAGCGGTAACATGAAAATGGTTTGAAGAGCGGTTCTTCGTGTAATTTATTTTTCCTTACGCGGAAAACAATGTTCGTTTTTGGGGAAAAGAAAACAATTTGGCGTAGCTTGCACTGGTGGCGCAATGCTAAAGAGACTGCGGAGCTGATGGGCACCTAGCTAGTCTTGGCTTTTGGGCCACGCTAAGCACTATCAGTATCCTCAGCATTTTTCAGAATTTATTAATTATTGATGGATTATCGATTAGCTATCAGTTGTCTATCGCAAGGTATTTGCCACGTTTTTGGGCTAGGCTAAGCACTACCAAGCCATCCCCAGCATTTCCGGAATTTATTGATTATTGATCGATAATCGACTAGCTATTGATTAGCTATCAATTGCCTGTCGATGACTGCCTAAGCTTAAGTAGTCCCAACCCTGCTTAGCTAAACTTATCCAGGCTCAGCTTCGGTAGCTCACAGGTGTATGTGCCATTGCGCTTGGACCCTTTCTGCCCTACCGCCAGGACCGGTCCACATTTTTGGATTCATCACACATTACGCCCGTCTGAAACAGCTCCGCTGTTAAAAATGGGAACTTCATCTGTTTTCCTATTTTCTTTGATAAAATATACAGTCATATTTCTTGCACGTGTCACTTCAGCTTGGCACAGAATGCATTGAACCATGCAATGCATAACGTTCTCGTTTGCTCAAAGGGTTATTTAGGCCTTTTAATGAGCGGGCCCGAGGCTGGCCCGGGCCCATGGCTTCAAGCCCGAGTCCGGCCCGGGCCCGCGGCCTCAAGCCCGAGCCCGGCCCGGGCCCACGGCTTTAAGCCCGGGCCCCACCCGAGCCCGCCGACAAACGCTTCGCACAGCCCGGCCCGGCCCGCGGGCCGGGCCGGGTTCGGGCTTTCGGGTCAGCCCGGGCCCGTGCAGTGCTCTAGCGCTTACTGTCTCGGAGGCCGGTTGTCGCATTTTTGTACTTCAGTCTTTTATGTGCAAATGGCGACGCCAATCCGAAGCGGATGGCGTATCGACAAATGCTATCTTGTAAAAATAGCTGCGTGCACCCGGCGCAGGCATCTGCAACGGCGATTTTATCGGCTCTAAGAAGGAATCCTAATCTTGGGTCAAGAAGTCGACGCCTTAAACTGGCGAACGCAAGATAATTTATGGAGGTGGGCAAGTACTCATACCGTGACCTCACCCTTGAAGAAGAAGCCGGTCAAGCTTTGAAACTTCGAGTACACTAAATAATTGTTTGGTTGGTGTCAAACCCAGTATTTCAAAAACTCAGCGGCTCCTGCACGCCCCTTAACATCAATTTCCTGGCCGCGGGAAAAGCAACAGTTTTACAGCGAAGCTGTTAGCCTCTAGTTGGTGGGCACTTTTTGTGGCGTCGTCCTCACGGGAAAAAAAGAAACCTTCAGCAAAGTGAAGCGAAGAGTGCACACATGCTCTGGTATCACGCACACAACATACAGCACAGCGTTCGTTTCAATAAAGAATAAGCACAAAACAAGCATACAAACCATGTATTTGATGATAAGGCGCTCCTGCTAACAATACCAAGCACGTAGCACTCCCCGCATAAAGACTACGGTTGCGCAAGCTGCCGCGGCGACGGCAGTGCGACGTGGGGAGTAGCGTCACTTGCTATTCGTATATAATAGAACCAGCCTAGGTACTGATTTCATTGTTGCAGCACCGCTATGGGTAGGCAACGCATAGTATTCACGCTACTCCCGAGAAAGAAATGCAGCCTCGTCCGAAAGGCGAATCATTAATTGCGGTAGCAAATTACTAAACATCTATAAGAAGTAAGGTTAGCAATTTTATCAGCCGCATAAGTTCCAGTAAACATTCGCTTACTAAATAAATTACCAAGCATGGGCCGCGATTTTGTAGCGACGCCTTTTCCCGATGCTTATGCCTTTCGGAGCTTTTCGCGTTCGTGAGTGGTCAAGCCACTAACGCGGCCACTCAGGAACGCGAAAAGCACAGAAAGGCATTAGCATCGAAAAGGGCACCGCATAAAATCGCGGCCAAGGTGTCGTACGGATGCTTCATGCTCTGCCTCCCCCTCCGCCCCCCCCCCCCCCCCATCCCGGGCCGCACATTTACATTCGCGCGCCCGTACAGCCGGTCGATTGCAGCGCGCCAGCGCGGCGCTAAAGGGAACTACAAATCTAGGTACTTGATGGGGGCGCGTCTCCGCGAACGCCCCTAGCTCTGTGAGTCCCTGCGCCCTAGCGCCGCCGCCTCCCCAGCTTTTGCATGGCGTCACGGAGCGCGCGTCGCCGTGGTCCGTCAGAATGATGCATTGAGTTAACGGTGTTTAAAACTGACTGGACACACTTTGTCACTTAGCTTGGATTTCAATTTCTTTCCCCTTTTAGTTTTACCATACGTTAGCGCATACGGTAACGTGCGCACCGTGTTTTGCGCGCCGAGCCGGACCAAGCCTAAACATAGCGAGCAAGTGGCGTCGGCCACAGAGCCCACGCCGTGCATGTCCGCGTCTCGCTTGCGTTTTTCACCATGGTAGGACCAAGGGACGAGTTAAATTTAATTCACCTTCTGCGACGTGGCCAAGTGGCAGCAAGTATGACAGTCCCTCTAACCGGAAGCATAACCTTGAGCTGAACTGAACTTGTGGCCGTACCCTTCGTACAGGCGAGTAATATTCTCAGGCCGAATGAGAAAAAAGAATTCAAATAACCGAAATAAAAAAAAAACTATACAAAGCGTGGCAGAAAAAAAATCACTTCGGGTTGGTGGCGCCATCTAGTGACGTAGACTTTACTTAGAGGGGGCGCTGAGTTTTTATTGCAGTAACTATCTATATTCTACTTATCTGCTGGTGTAAAGTGTCGGTAGCGGTGCAATTTACAACAAACAGTCCTATTTTTATATATTGCTTCGACAAACACCTCTACCTAAAACAAAAGGTTTCACGTGTTGTTGGACAAAGCGTCACAAGATGTCGCCACCAGCTTTGTGACTGGCGTCCACATTTGCCGTAACAGGCAATTCCGTAAAGAATAATACGTGTATGGACAAGCTAAAGCTTTCTAGTATCTGCCAAAATTAATATTTCGCACTCAGCACATAGTTCTTGCATTCTGCAAGGAATGGATATTAGCCGTTATCATCATTATCAAGTTACCGTACGCAGCCCAAACGTATTCGGTCATCGCGGTATGTTATCGCACTTACCGTACCGTAACACGGCAATACGAAAAGTAATTGACTAAACAGTCGCGACAGGAGTAGAGCAGCAGTGTATTGTCTTCTTGCCTGTTTACTAATGGCAAGAAATTAGGCTCTAGCACTGTGGCATAATCCGAGAATAAAAGTTAAAGTTCCTTCAGGTATGATTCTGAGCTTGATACTCTGCCATTGGTCCACGATCGCATGCATACTTCCCTCCGACTTCATGATCGGTCAAATGTAATCACGTTTTAACACTTCGCCGGCGTACAAATGCCATGTCGTTTTAGCACTGACCACATGGCACAAACGTACGTCCGTACGGTTGTATACACTGTCGCTAATCGCGGCAAAATCCCGTGTTTCTCTAGTTAATGCGCCTTCAATACCTGCGCTAGAACCCAACAGTTGGGTCGCCACGGGCGCACTAGAAAACGATGGTCTTCTCAACGTGGTCGTCGTCGCGCTGTTTGCGCACGCACATCTCCGTTCGCGCAAACGCGTTGTTTCACCGTTTTATCTGAAACAATGCAGGATAGACATCGATTCCCGCAGTGTGCGCACCTCCTGCTCGCGGCGAGTTGCCGAGCCTGGCCTGGCCGAGCGAAGGCGTCCCAGCGGCTATGGCGGCGAGCAAGGACTAGGGGGCTCGACTATGCCACCATACCTCGACGGAGATAGGTACGCGTGGCCCCTAGGACCGAAAAGCACCAAGATGCGTAGTTTCCGTTGGTTGCCGCGTGGGTGCGCTGCAGTCAACCGGCTGTACGGGCGCGCGAATGTAAATGCGCTCCCGGGCCCCCGCTGAACTTAAGCACTGTCACTCATGTTAAATGATGGTGCGTTTGGATAATGCCGCTGCTTCTTGGAAGATGAGCACTGGCCGATGCGTGCTGTATTACGTGGCGTAATTGAAGAGTGTCACGTTTGGTAGACCTCGTACGCAGACGTGATTAATGACGCTGCCTCCTCTCGATGCGAACCATTGTCAAGCGTGATCAACCATACTCCGGCAGCGGCTACATATGGCGCGGCCGCGCGGGCACTATCTTGAAAGCGATCTGCGATGGGGACAGAGTGCGCCGAGTGCTGATAGTTTCGTGTGCGCTGTGTTCTCGCCGCTTAGTTTGCGTTGAAGCGAGAGGCAGCACGAAGGTCAATTCGCTCGCTGCTGAGGGCCCTACCTTGAACGCGACCATCTTACGTGACGGACGGACGGACGGTTTTCCTCATTGGGTAGGCATATAAACGCTTACGCATTTAAGAAGCTCCGCGTTCGAACTGCGGACGTACATATTGCCAGTAAGAAGTATGACCTATCGACCACTCCGCTGACACGACGGCCGGGAATAATACGGCACCTTAACAGTGTAGTAGTGCTTCTAGCAGCTTTGATAGACTGACGCACAGCTCTTCAGTGCTTCAATTTATCTTTTAACCACCGCCAAGCTGAAACAATTTAGCTGAAGCTAATGCGAAAGGCAGGAAGGAGACAAGAGGACAAAGTAGTCATGGCTATTCCCTTTACGATCTGGGCGGGCCATCTCCATAATAAATGCAGCGTTTTCATCGGTAGTAGATTGCTCCGCATGCACCTGCGAATGTTTATTCCAAACGATACTCCACCAAACAGCGCAAGACTTAATGAGCGTAATATGACACTGGCCAAGATGCTACACGAGAAAGAACTTGTGCCCTAAAGAACTACGATTGGCTGATGTGCTATGATTTGCTGACAATTGGCAGGTGATCTAGAAACAGCACCGAGCTGAAACAACTTAATTAAAGTATGGGGTTTTACGTGCCAAAACCACGATCTGATTATGAGGAACGCCGTAATCGGTGACTCCGGAATAATTTCGGCCACCTGGGCTTCCTTAACATGCACCTCAATCTAAGTGCACAGGTATTTTCGCATTTCTCCCCCATCTAAATGCGGCCGCCGTGTCCAGGATTTGATCCCGCGACCTCGTGCTTAGCAGTCCAACACCATAGCCACTAAACAACCATAGCGGATCTGAAACAGCTTAAACGATGGCAGTTGTACAAAGCACAGGGCAGGGTAGAAAATAAAAGAAAAAGGTATGGGTTTCCATTTCATCACCGGAGACGCCATGTGCATGAAGTCGCAAGCTGATGTTCATAGACTACTGTCACTATATGACGTGCTCGAACAATGACTTACAGAAACCCTCGGCTTAATACTAGCTTGAAATTCTGAAGTGCCCAAGCACCTATAAATTCTTCAAGATTGCGTGTTTCGCACAAAACACATTTTTAGCATCATGAAATTAATAAAAGTTGCATTAAGGGTGTTGTGCTAACGAATGAACCCATTCCCCAAAATTTAATAGAAAGTACGGATGCAAAAAAGGGTATTTCGATAGCCAATCCACCCTCGAGGATGCAATTTATCTGAGTGTATACGCCAACAGCTGTCAGCCTCTTTCAAAAATCTCTTGATATTACTAGAAAGATGCTAAATCCCTAAATTCGCTCCAATAACCCTAAATATATGGATAAATCATTGACATCACTGTACGTACTGACTCTAAAGGAAAAGCTGGGCGAAAAAAGGGAACCGCAAAGGCCCCTCCATGTACTGAGCTACTTCTCACCCTTGTAACGCTGAAAATAATCCAAATATGATGCAAAACCAAGCATTGAAAGGTACGTACCGACAATCTGCAAATATCATTCCGTATATTTTTGAGAACGATCGGATGGCTATTGATGAAATCTCGATGCAAAATTTACCGTCCTATAGGAAGTACGCGTATATGGCGCCACCATAACTATATGGCACCACCATACTTAGGGAGGCTCGGGATCGCGTTGATTGCGCGTCTCATCTGCATTGTACCTCAACGTCTGTGGTCTAGCGCCTGCACAGAGTAACAACATGGTGGTGCTCTTGCGGTTACCGATTTCTATGCATGGGCGCTATTGGTAGCTTTTCCTCTAGAGTTGGTTATTAGCCCCGAGAACGACCTACAGGGGCGCTGCGAGCACCGCTCATGTGACGTCAGGGCACGGACGGGTGCTGCCGTTGGGGCGCTGTCCGGACGCCTTCTGCAGTGTTTCAGTTTGTTCGATTTCGTTCCCTGTGCTTGTATACTTATGACGGTCATACCAAATACATTTTTACGACGTCGTCATTCGCGCAAACTTATTCAAAGAGCTTATTTCCTAGACGACAGTTTATTTATAAGCGCAACGCTGCAGTGCCAGCCGAAGGAGCTCAGACCAGCCCATTGCGTGTTTGCAATAGCTTTGCAAGACTTTGCAGATTGAGGGACTAATAAAAAATCATAAATAGCACGTGACTAATAAAAGCCTAAACGCAAAAACATAGGACATAAGAATCCAGTTAGGATACCATACCGGCAGTGGTGCAACAGTGGTGCAACGAGCATGTAACTGTCTGCTATCTATTACTGCTACATTTACCTTCATTTTAACCCACTAAAACGTGTTTGCTTATTACGAGTAGCTCATGGTATAATATTGTTACGCTAAAGCTACGGCAAGGACGGAAGAAGAGGAGAACGAAGTGCACTTGTCTTGGTAGCGGCTCGGTGTCGGCGCGGCCCCTTTTCATCAATTCATCTGTTAAATAAACGCACCCCCATCGTAACAGTTTTGGTGGACAGTGCCGGGTGAAACAACGGCGTCCCCGAACAACGACAACGAACCGCCCGCAGAAGTGCAATCCGTGGAGCTTCGTCGAAGTCGCCGAATTGCCGGTCTGCCACCAGAGATGGCTTCCGACGGCGACAACCCGCCGCCTTCTTCCAGCTCCCAATGGCAGCCCTACATCGAACCACGAACCTTCGCCGGAAAAGCCGGGGAAGACGTGGACGGATGGCTCAGCTTTTACCAACGCGCAAGTCGGTTCAATGGCTGGAATACGACCGCCCAGCTTAACAACGTTGCCTTCTTCCTCAAGGGAACCGCGTCAGTGTGGTTTGAAAACCACGAAGAAAGCATGACGACGTGGGAACGGTACGTAGATGAAATCAAGAAGTGCTTAAAGAAGCATGCGGAACAAACCTTAATGCAGCGAGCCCAAGTTCCCGGCGAAACATGCACGACGTACATCAAGGAAGTGCTGAAATTGTGCAAGGCCCTGGACCCTCAGATGACAGAAGAGGACAAAGTTGGTCATCTTATAAAAGGGATCGGCGAGGACGTGTACCAGTTCCTCATCGGCAAAGACAGTCTGGACTCCGTAAGCGACGTCATTCGACACTGCCGCACGTTTGAAGCCTTAAAAGGTTGGCGTATCACGCCGAACCCTTACAAAAATGAGTTTAGACTGTCTGTAGAATGTCTATAGACTACTTATAGACAACTTTGCCTTTTTATAGATTTGTTCTTTTGTTGATAAATAATCTATAGACTGCCTATAGACAAAAGTTGATACGAGTTTTATTTATTTTTGTCTACTCACATTCTATAGACAGTCTATAGAAAAAAGTCGATAAGATGTTTGTTTCTTCTTGTCTACTTCATCTCTATAGACTATCTATAGAAAAAAGTCGATACAGTCTTTATTCTTGTCCATTCATTGTCTATAGACTGTCTTTAGACAAAAGTTAATAAGATTTTTATTTCTTTTTGTCTACTCCCATTCTATAGTCTACCTACAGAAAAAAGTCGATAAGATGTTTGTTTATTTTATTGCGATAGCAATTATATGGACACTCAAAAGCAGATTTCTGCCGTCGGCGTCGCCGTCGCCGTGAGGTTCCGTATGACGTCATTTGGAGATGAAATCGTCGCCGCGCGCCGAACGCTGTATGTGCGAGTGAAAGGGCGCGAGGGGCGCGTCTTTCACGGGGAGTGAACGCACGGCGGAGAACAAACGCGCGTTCTGCGCCGTGCTCGCTTAAGGGCTGCAGAAGTAGGCGTCTCTTTTCTCCTTTACAATCACCATATATGTAGAGCAAACGCGCCTTCTTCCGACGCGCGAGAGGCCGTGGGGGAGGGGGAGGGAAGGGAGGCGCCGTTTAGCTGCGGCACCAAGTGCCTATTTATATCAGAGACTCCGGCAACAGTCACCAACGCCGCACGCATTTTGAGCGAACGCGGGCAAAACGCCGATGGCGTCGACACCAGTTCTGCGTGTTGCCGATGCTGCTGCATGTCCAAGTTTATACAGCTGATAAAGCTAATATCATTACTCCGTATAGCTCTCTACAAGTTTGCTATCGCAATCGATGCTTCGCCTTTCAGGTGAAACTACGACAATTTTTTGTCTACTTCCTCTCTATAGACAACCTATAGAAAAAAATTCGATACGGTCTCTATTTATTCTTGTCCATTCATTGTCTATAGACAAAAATTAATAAGATTTTTATTTCATTTTGTCTACTTCCATTCTATAGTCGGTCTACAGAAAGAAGTCGATAATTTGTTTGTTTCTTATTGTGATCTTCTGCTCTATAGACTACGTATAGACCAAAGTCGATACCGTGTCTATTTATTCTTGTTCATTTTGTGTATAAGGACTGTCCATAGGTGACAGTCGATAAGGTGTTGATTATTTTTGTATACGCCCGGTTTACAGATTTTCTATAGGCGAAAGTTGATAAGGTGTCTACTTCTTTTATCTATTCCCCATCTATAAATTTAGTCTTGACAAAAGTCGTTAAATTGTGTTTTTTTTCTATATTAGCAGTCTATACGCCGTTTATACGCAAAGTTTTTCTGTTTGCTATTTCTTTAGCCGATTGCCAGTTTATAGAATGTCTACAGAGAAAAGCAATAAAGGTCACCATGGCATCTCTGTCATTGAATTACGCAGTTCTTAATTATTATTTTACCAGATAATTAGGTGTTTGAGAGTCTGCTCGCCGACATTAATCCAGTATTGCACTGGTTTTTAACATGTAACCTCTGGGCCCGGCACCCTAGTTAGTCGGGAATGCATCCCCGACGATAATTTTTCCTTGCGAAACACACGGAGGCGGCATATATACTTCTATGTGATTGAAATTATTCTTTAATGGTTTCCTATATCCCCCCCCCCCCCGATGAAGGCTATAGGGTGGGACATCACCAAAGATCATGTTAACTCGAGCGAACACACCGTATACCGATTGCGGTAAGCTGTGAGATGAACGAAAGGATAACCGATATTGTAAAAGTCTTATTGCTTCAGGTTTGCTTGCCGTCTATAGACAAAAGTCGTTAAACTTGGCCCAACCCGTGTACGCTGTAACCACGTGGAGGTACAGGCGGATAATAGGGAGCTACGTTTTATATAAGCCACTGGGATTGTATATACTGCTGACATTTCTTTCAAGCCTTTTTGTAGAGTTTATTATAGACATGGTGTATATACTTCCGCATTTGTTCACCACATATATATGACCTCCGTAGTCGCTCTCGGCAATCCCAAGACAGTCGTTACAGTTGTTTTTCATAGCATTACTTTTGCGGCAGTAAAATAAAGAAAACAAACTGCCGGTCCAATCATGTAAATAAAGGTTATGAATGCCAGTTTTAGCAAGAAGCGGATTACAAACAGGCATCATGCTAACAGCACAGGGACTTGTAATGTGTATAGCTGACAACGCAGAATTTGCTAGTGTGCGATGAACCGATGTCGCGCATGTGATGTGCGCCTTATGTGTCGTCTGATTCTCAGATACTCTTTAGGTTCTCCCCATATCTAGGCTGCATCACTAATATCGGGTGGTTTTTCGCAGACTGATATCCCGCGCTATAAATTCATTAAAGCTTCTCGTTCACTCACAATGTGCGCTAGATACTCTGAGCCCACCCAGTCCTTTACAGGCGCTATATGCCTGTGCGGCCGAGCATATGCGTACGTCATTAGTGTTTTGATTGCTTTGACATATCACCGGAACAGACACATGTGCACTAACATGGGCGCAGGTATCCCATTTGGCGGTAGGTTGGAAGCTATGCTAGAAATGCACTGCATTACTCATCGTCGTTGGCCATAATGCTAGCGCCTGACGTGCGTGCTAACGGTTTTTACAAACACTGCGTTCATTCAAGTGTGCGCTCTTGCTCCATGCGATAGCCCACAGCGTTTGTAATACAGCGCACCAAGGCATTTCCTTCTTCCATGGAAAGAACTGAAAAATGGGAGGTGAAAGCAACCGGTTTTGCGCGCGTGGAACGCAGAGAGAGAGAGCGCGACAATAAAAAGAAAAAGAACAGAAAAGGGCAAAGGCGCTCGGGTTTCTCGGAGCACGGACGCTGTCGCCGGCTTCAGCGCCTGCGCATGCGCAGCGGCAGCAACGGTGGCTCGCCATCTCTCCGCGTCGATTTGAATTCTCAACGGCTGCGCCAGGCAAGTCAACGCTTGTTGCTGCTGGTGAGCTGCCTGCACCTTTGTGTCTGTGTATTCGTCTCGACTTTGTGGCATCACCCGTCAACTACACTGAACGGTAAGCTTTAACGAAGATGTTTTCCGTCACTAGACAGTTTTAGTTTAGCGTGGTTACCGGAATAGCGGGCGTACCGGAATAGCGGGATCGAAGTGCGCATGCGCAGAGCGCTAACCGACCCATACCGTTTACCGTGCGCACGCTATTTCTCAGAGTTAACGTTACCGTGTTAGCGTGGTGTACGTAGTGTACGTAAAACATGGCGGCGGTCCCGGTCGCCCGCTTCGAACTGAATTTGGCGTTGTTTTTGTAGAATTCACTTCGTTCGTAGCAAATGACTGCGTAAACGGCTTTTGCTTAGTCTCATGCCGCTTCGCCGAGAGAGTGTTTTGGCTAATCTTGAGGAATTTTTGAGATCGCTTCTCGTTTCGAACGCGCCTAAGCCTAACGAAAGAAATCTTTTCTGAGATGCGAGCGCCATCTGTCGCTAAAGTCGGGAGATAGGCGCGACGACGGCATATGGCCTCTGAGATGGGAGGATTTCGGAGGCGATGGTAGACAGCTTGTACTGCTTGTCTGTTTCGCTGCAGATCGACGGACATGTGAAGTAAAAATACAACGCGCTCCTGGCTTCCATTGCGCTGCCTATCGCACTTTCCGGACGCACATACACATAGAATTAGGTGCCCTGTGTATGCGAAATTCAAAGCGTAATGGAATAGCGTCCCGCACGTAAACTACGCTATCACGCTATACTAAAACTCTCTTTCTGCGAAGTTCGTTTGCGGAACGGTAACGCTATTTCCCGTAACCCCGCTATTACGCTAACGATAAACTAAAACTGTCTATTAGCTCATGACTAGGTGAGCGTATTTCGTAGCGCGAACCGGCTGCATGTAATGTAGACGACTCGGGCGGAGTGTCGATTTGTGGTTTGGTTTGTAAACGCGCTCGGGTTCTCGATTCTACTATAGGGAATGTTTAACGGCAAGCGTTCGCTCGCGCTTGTTCATTTTACCGTCGTAAATATCCGTGAAAAAGGAAATACACCGTGTTTAAAGTGGATAATGAGCAGAAATAAGCGCGGATTGTGTGTGTTAAGCGGCGTACTGTAGGCAGGTCTCGTTTTGTGGCGCTCGATCGGCGGCCATAAACGCTGCGCTGCCTGTCTAATAAAACTCATCTAAAGCGCTTTATGTATATACCTCGAAATTGTGCTAGAGTGACGAATTGTCTAAAAGATGTACAGTTGAATAAATGCTAGCGTACTCAGATGAAAGGCCGTGTTTGCGGGTCACGCATCAGGAGCGTGTGCTGCCGTTTTCGTAAGTCAAAAGTAGGAGTATTTATGGGGCTCCTGGCTACCAGTATAAATATATATATATATATAACCGCAAAAGCTTTCAGAGCACGAAACTCGCGATAAGCCCAATCAATCGCAGCTTCGCAACTTAACCGAATGAATTGGAGAACAATAAATTAGTGGCTCGGGGAAGCACCCTTTACACGTTTGAAACTGAAGCCATTGGTTTGAGAAGAGTTTGAGGATTTCGCTGTGCAGTTTGCTTCTAACATGCATTTATAATATTGACATCAAATACCAATACCAATATTTTTCTTGCTTGTAAAATGCAATGTCTCTCATAGCTAAGCACTTAGGGAATGTTAAGTGTTTTGCGGAGCATCATACACAACTTCATGTGCTGAAATTGCAGTCGTTCTTTTTACGCAAAGTTTATGGACAGTCACTGCGCATGTACGCATTGCAAAAGCAGTAGACCCCTTCAATGCTACATAGCTGGCAATATCCACGCCGCAAATTTTCACGACTCGCGGTTGTGAAGAAGAAACTGCCGTTCATACACGACAATAAAAATAAGCCGACATATCCTTCAATAAGTACGGCTCGAGCCACCAATACTCTTACATGCACGAAGGGAACGAGCGCGCGCAGCAGCCGAGCGAGTGCTCTACGTCATTCGTAGAGGGCGCCACTCCAACTTCTCGCCGCTAACACAACCTCTATAGCGCCGACCCCCTCCCTTCTCCTGAGGTGCTTTAAAATCCCCGCGCCGCGGAAAAGGAAAATAGAAAAACAAGAATCAATAAATAGTTTCTTAATAACCCAATAGAGGGCGCCAGCTGTCCAAAAGCGCTCAGAAAGCGGCAAATTACAAATTTGCAGACGGGCATAGGTGCGGACAGGAAAGTGCTAACGTGACCTTGTTGTTCGCTTCAGTCTCGTTGTAGAAAAATATCTTTACTGACGTAATTAACAAATCAGGAAGGATCTGCAGAGTGCATGGTATAGTTTAGATAGGGCGCTATGGTGTTGTTGGACAACATAATCGCTGCTGTGGTTGACTGCGCGAGCAATGGTTGCGGGGGATATCATTTGTGAACACGCGAGAGTTACGCCGCGTTTTCCTGACCCGCGTGCGCATGCGTGAGTTGCGCGAGAAAACTGTTGCGACGGCGCCTAGGTAATACGGATGCGGACACGTCCTCGCCCGTTTGTCGCTGAGTTGCAAAATTAAAATTAAATTAGGGAATTTTAAGCGCCAAAACCACGATATTGTTACGGGGAGTATTTAATTAACCGTGAACGGCTAGCGCTTGCCTAGTCAAGACTGCACAGAGCGCACAGGTTCCAGCAGGTTTTCAGTCCGACAAGAGAGCCTCTGACCCAGCCCCACTACAATGTCTTTGTCTTTGCCATTGCTCGTGACATTATCCCCGGACGATGAAGCACCGTCCCGGTGGTTGTTGTGATCAAAATGGATTATCACAGTTGTAAAGTTTGAGGCGGGAAACATGTACGATGTCAGTTCGCGATGCGGCAGTCGATGAGGTGGATGCCATGGGAGATATCTCATAGGTGACAGGAGTCACCTGGCGCAGCACGCGATAGGGTCCGACGTGCCGCGACATTAACTTTTCACACAGGCCGGCGCGACGAGATCGGAGCCAGAGAAGGACGAGAGAGCCCGGTGGAAAATCAGTATCCCGGTGTCGACGATCGTAGCTGGCCTTTTGTGCGGTCTGCGATGACGTGAGCCGAGCGCGGGCTACTGTGCGCGCGACGAGCGCACGCGTGATGACATCTTGCGCATAGGAAGTCGTGGACGTGGAGGCCGGATCAGAAGGGAGCAAGGTGTCAAAGGGTAGTAAGGGATGGCGTCCAAAGAGAAGATAGAAGGGTGAGTAGCCGGCAGTTTCATGACGCGATGAGTTGTATGCAAATGTGACGAACGGGAGCGCAACGTCCCAATCATGGTGGTCATCGGAAACGTACATGGAAAGCATGTAGGTCAGTGTACGGTTTAAGCGTTCGGTCAGTCCATTAGTTTGAGGGTGATATGAGGTCGTGAAGTTGTGATGAGTAGCACATGATCGAAGTAGATCGTCAACCACACGAGACAGGAAGCAGCGACCGCAATCTGTGAGTAGGTGACGTGGAGCACCATGTTGGAGGATGACGTCGTACAGTAGGAAGTCGGCTACGTCTGTGGCGCAGCTGGTTGGCAACGCTCGAGTAATTGCAAATCGAGTGGTATAATCCGTAGTGACTGCAATCCATTTGTTGCCTTACGTGGAAATTGGAAAGGGACCAAGCAAGTCCAGGCCCACTCGGTAAAATGGCTCGGCTGGAACGTCAATTGGCTGAAGGAGACCAGCGGGTAGAGTCGCAGGTTTCTTCCGACGCTGACACCGGTCACAAGATGTTATGTAGCGGCGAACGGACCGATAAAGACCCTTCCAGAAAAAGCGTCGTCGTATGCGATCATAAGTTCTGGAGACGCCTAAGTGCCCGGAAGTGGGGGCGTCATGAAACTGGATGAGCACATCCCTGCGCAGATGATGCGGGACAACGAGCAGGAGTTCTGCGCCGTCGGGGTGCATGTTGCGGCGGTAAAGAACGTTATCCTGAAGCAAGAACATGTTGAGGGAAGGGTCGAGGGTGCCGGATTGCAGATGGTCAATAAGAGAGAGCAAAGATGGATCTCGACGTTGTTCGTCGGCCACATGGGTGAAGTCTGTTATCGCCAAGACATAGGTGTCGGGGTCCGTTTCAGTGGAGTCGGATGGTTCAACGGGATGGCGGGAGAGGCAATCGGCGTCATTGTGTAACTTGCCAGATTTGTACACTACCGAGAACGTGTACTCCTGTAATCGTAATGCCCAACGGCCGAGCCTCCCTGTGGGGTCTTTGAGTGTTGAAAGCCAGCAGAGCGCATGATGATCTGTTATGACCACGAACGGCCGTCCATATAGGTGCGGACGGAATTTCGCGACAGCCCAGATGAGAGCTAAGCACTCCCGCTCAGTAATGGTGTAATTCTTCTCCGACTGTGACAGAAGACGACTAGCATACGCTATCACACGGTTGGCTCCGCTCTGTGTTTGGGCGAGGATAGCACCAATGCCATGGCCGCTTGCGTCAGTGCGAAGTTCTGTTGTAGCAGCCGGGTCAAAATGAGCCAGCACAGGTGGTGTAGTGAGGGCAGAAATCAACGACGCAAAAGAAGACGCTTGGTCCGCGCCCCAAGAAAAGGCCGCATCCTTTTTGAGTAGGTCCATGAGGGGTCGAGCAATGTCCGTGAAGTTGAGAACAAAGCGGCCAAAGTAGGAGCAGAGCCCAAGAAAGCTCCGTACTTCTTGAGTGGACCGTGGAACTGGGAACTCGCGGACGGCACGGACCTGGTCAGGGTCTGGTTGGACACCAGTAGCGTCGACTAAGTGTCCAAGTAATTTGATCTGGCGGCGCCCAAAGGTACACTTAGACGAATTGAGCTGGAGGCCAGCCCGGCGAAAGATGTCGAGAATGGCCGACAGACGAGGGAGGTGGCTGTCAAAGGTGGGCGAGAAAACGATGAAGTCGTCCAGATAACAAAGACAGGTCGACCATTTCAGACCGCGTAGAAGAGTGTCCATCATGCGTTCAAAAGTTGCAGGAGCATTACACAACCCAAAAGGCATAACCTTAAATTGGTAGAGGCCGTCGGGTGTGATGAATGCGGTCTTCTCGCGGTCGCAGTCATCGACGGCAATTTGCCAGTATCCCGAGCGGAGATCTAGCGACGAGAAATATTTGGCACCATGGAGACAGTCGAGCGCATCATCAATTCGTGGGAGAGGATACACATCCTTCTTCGTTACCCGATTGAGATGGCGATAATCGACGCAGAACCGCCAGCTGTTGTCCTTCTTTTGCACAAGCACTACAGGGGATGCCCAAGGGCTAGAGGAAGGCTCTATAACATCTTTATCAAGCATTTTCTCTACCTCCTTTTGGATGACTTCGCGCTCAGAGTGAGATACTCGGTAAGGGTGCTTGTGAAGGGGTCTGGCGTCTCGAGCCAGTGTCGATGCGGTGGGCCACTACATGTGTACGTCCTAGTGGACTGTTCGCAACATCAAATACGTCCTGGTACGAAAATAGGACACCACGGAGTGCTGCACATTGGGAAGGTAGGAGGTCGGGGGATATAATTTTGTCCAGAAGTGCCTGGGTTGACGCCGGTATGGCAGGTTGCATCGCGGTCTCAGCGTCAGCAGCGAATGCAGAAACAATACATTCTTCCAAAGGTGACAGTTCGGCTAGTGAAATTCCTTGAGGAAGAACATGGGTCGAAGTAGAAAAGTTGAGGACTGGAAGCAACGTTTTGTTGTTGGCAATAAGCACTACGGTATGGGGAAGTGCGATGTTGCGCGAAAGGATCAGATCTGTGAGGGGAGCGACCACATATTCACCATCAGGGACGGAGGGAAACGGTGACATAAGGACGTAGGTAGCAGCCTGCGCGGGTAGTCGTAAAAACTACAGGGAACGTAGGCGGGCGTTACTTGATGCGGTGTCATCAGGACACAATGGCAGTTCGAGCCGCAAAATGCCAGAAGAACAATCGATGAGGGCAGAGTGGGCGCTCAAGAAGTCAATGCCAAGAATGACATCATGTGGGCAAGCGTCGAGAACGGCGAAGAGAACTGAAGTGTGGTGGCCGGCAACAGTAACGCGGGCAGTGCACATACCAAGAACAGGTGTTCGGGTGCCGTCAGCTACTCGCACAGTAGGAGAGACGGCAGGTGTCAGCACTTTGCGTAGGCGGCGTCGGAGCGTAGAACTCATAACAGATATTTGGGCGCCAGTATCGATGAGAGCAGTAACGGGCACGCTGTCGACGAGAACACCGAGCAAATTGCGTCTTGAAGTAGGGGTCGATAGAGGTTTTGCGGTCCTTGTCGTCACTGCAGCCTCACCTCCCGGAGCTGCACTGGCTAGCTTCCCGGGTGGTGTCCAGAGGAAGCCGGAGAAGGAGAGCGACGGCGTTGAGGGGAGCGCGACTGGCGACTCTGAGGTGATGGCGATCGGCTGGACCAGTGTCCTTGTGCGGCAATATCGGCGTAGGTCGATTCTGAGCGCGAAGAAAGACGGTGAGGATCACGGGCCGGGAGTTGGTCGTCAAGAAAAGATGTGCTGGAGTACGGGCCACGATCTTGGCGGCGGTCACCGGGGAAACTTGGTCGATAATTCCGACGATTGCGGCAGTGGCGTGAAATGTGGCCGACGCGAGAGCAAGAAAAACAGATTGGTCGATCGTCAGGCGTCCTCCACTCAGAAGGGTTGCGGTAGCGGGGTGTGAACCGGGGAGCGGAAGCGGCAGCAGCAACAATTGGGGCGTTGTGGTGTTCAGTGGGAGGACCGGATGCGCACATGGGCGGAGGGGCGTAACTGGGGGCTTGTGGAAATACGATGCCCATATTGGCAACCTCCTGACGTACGACGGCCTGAATAAGAGATATTGTCGCCAAATGGTCGTGAGCAGGTGCCTGATAAGCGGCTGGAGCCATGGCTTCGAGCTCCTGGCGAACAATCCTGGCCAAGTTGTTAGGCGTCGAGAACGGAGGGGGCGTCACGGGATCATCGCACGAGGATGTCGCAGCTGTATTCGCGAGTCTGTTAAAGCGCTGAGTAATCCGCCTGCTTTTGGCTTGTTCAAACCGCCGGCATTCAGTGATAATGGAGTCAACCGTGGTGCAGTTCTACACATGAGGATGTTGAAGGCATCGTCAGCTTTGCCTTTCAACACGTGGCCAACCTTGTCCGTCTCTGGCATGTCTTTGTCAATGGTACGGCACAAGGCTAGTACGTCTTGAATGTATGCGACGTACGACTCCGTAGACGTCTGAGCTCTGGCCGCCAGCTCGTGCCGGGCTGTCATTTGGCGCGCGGCAGATCGGCCAAACAATGCACGCATCTTCTCCTTGCATAGGTCCCAACTTGTAAGTTCTTCTTCGTGCGTGTTAAACCACACCCGAGCCGTGCCCCGTAGGTAGAAAATGACGTTGGCAAGCATTAGAGTCTCATCTCACCTGTGGTGCTTGCTGACGCGCTCGTACAATAGGAGCCAATCGTCGACGTCTTTGTTGTCCATGCCGCAAAACGTGCCGGGGTCGCGGGGCTGCGAAAGGACCATGGTCGGCGGCGCCGCAGGCGCGGGCTGCGATGACTGCGTACTGTCTTCGGCCATGGAGGCGGGAGAAACGTGGCGTCCGCTCCGAAGATCCAGGGCCGGGTGGAATAGAGCCCGCAACCTCCACCAAAAAGATGTTACGGGGAGTATTTAATTAACCGTGAACGGCTAGCACTTGCCTAGTCAAGACTGCACAGAGCACACAGGCTCCAGCAGGTTTTCAGTCTGACAAGAGAGCCTCTGACCCAGCCCCACTACAATGTCTTTGTCTTTGCCATTGCTCGTGACAATATGATTATGAGGCACGCCGTAGTGGGGGACTCCGGAATAATTTGGACCACCTGGGGTTCTTTAACGTGCACCTAAATCTAAGTACGCGGGTGTTTTCGCATTTCGTCCCCATCGAAAGGGCGGCCGCCAGGGCCGGGAGCCAAGTTACACTACGCGACTGCAGATAAATACTCCGAATTAGTCTTTTGGTGGCGTAGCACACGCTCGTGAATGGGAGGTCCTTAGTTCGAACGGCTCTTTCATTTCTTTTTTATATCTGCATTACTGAATCATTTTCTCCTTTCACTTCTGCAGAAGTTATTTATTACCTATGCTTCACCACCAGGCCTGACAAAGAGGGTACCTGACAAGGGGAGCGAAGTGGCCCGGCGCGGAAGGGTGGGGTGGGGGCAGCCGATGTTATGCCGCTTTAGCGGCCACAGACCATTGAATAATGACGCGTTGCTACTGTGAATTTGTCGTATTGCATGCTTCGCCACTGCGGAATCTGCATCGGCCACTGTGATCCAGTTTTAATGGAAGTTAAGCACTTGTTCTCGCGTGCTGCCTATTGCCATCGGCTAGGGACGAACGGAGTTTGTGCTCTTCCATAGTAGCTAAGCCCAGTCCCCTCTCGCAACTCGCACATGCGCGCCAGCGTCGGGCAAAGGCGGCACCGCACTCGTATGTCTGCGCACTTCAGAAAACGGAAATGCGTCGTTTGCAAGCACCTAATGATATATTGAAGTCGTAAATTCACTGCTCAGTGGCAATGCAATGCTGTTTGTTCGCTTGACTCATGTGCCCAAGAAGTGCTCTTGTACGTAGTTTGTACAACTGTGGCGTAACAAGCCTATGTGAGAAGCCCAGCTGCGAACACAAAACAATATTACCCCATTTTGTGACATATGCAGCCAAACTCTGGCTTTAACCCCTTTAAACCCCTTCCCCCGTGTAGCAAACCGGACGTACGTCTGGTGGACCTCCCTGCCTTTCCTTCCCTTTTTCCTCCTCCTCTTCCTCCTCCTCCTCCAAACTACTGCTCGTGACAACAATACTACTTTAAATGGAGAAGCCTTTATCAGTCCAGATGTTTCCGTTGAACAATTGCTACATGTCCGCGAAAGTTAAAAAGGCAATCACTGACCTAAATAAACATTGAAAATCATTGCGTAATATATGGAAGTCGCTCTCGCAATTAATGTGCTCCCTGTCGCTGAGAACGCGGCAAGGAAGCGGGAGGCCATAGCGGGGTGAAAAGAAAAACTCGTATCCTCGAAGCTTTTCTTCGATAGGAATTATTCTTTACTGGCCTGCTTTCGACAACATATTCGCTATATGGCGACTTACCTGCACCTCTTTTTACGATTCATACATGCCAACGGTCTGCTCTGTTACGGGGACCCAGAATATTTGTCTACCTTAGGTGCAGAATATGCGCAACATTTGCCCCACATACGTGACTCTCGCCGCTATACGTGGCAGAAACAACACATTCTTTGTCGCTTGTAAATGTCGGCGAGCCAGAACGATATTTTCTCTAGCTCAGCTGTGTTCTGGTAATTTTTGCGTATATCTCTGCAGAGCCGCCGAGGTTCGTGGCACGGATGCAAGTTGACGTCCACGTGATTCTGCTGGAGATGGCGACTTCAGCGACGGCTTCAAGGCCTCCATAGCGAC
>NW_023605860.1:0-60001 GCF_013339745.2 Dermacentor silvarum
CTTCGAAGAACAAGTTGTTATTGCGGTGCTAAAGTAAATTTAATTATCTGCTGATGTCCCTCATGGCAGGAAATGTGCATAATAAGCCATTTCGGTGGGTAGCTTTTATTTACACTTTCTTCCCAGCCATGAGCGCTCATTTCTTCACAGGCCACCAATACCTCTAGGCTCTTGGGTGTTAGGCATTGCGTGTGTCACTCCGGTAACGTGAACACTCCAGTGCAGTGTCGGCTGCGTGTGTTCCGGAGTTCCGGTATGGCTGTCTTCAAACACTTTGTAATTTTGTAGCAGAAGTGTTTGCACGCTGCCAACTCATCCTCGTGTTTTTCAGATCACAGCGAAGCCGTGTGATCATGAAAGAACACAACGTTGGGGTGAGAGGTCGACCGCTTCTTAGTGATTATACTGGCTACTGACAGCGGCGAAGTTAGTTATTCGTTGATGCTTTCATCAGCATTTTCAGCAAAAGTCCATTGCTGTACGTGGAAGGACAGTGACTTTGGTAAGTGCCATTGGGTCTCGTGCAGAACTTCTGCTGGGCATCTCTGTTCGAGTTCATTTCTTGAAGTAGGGCTAAAAGGCTGACGAGTTGGTGGCTGCGGCGACGTTCATGATTTTGTGCTTACAGATTTGTGCGGGCACATGCTTTTTTTTTTCTTGAAAGTGATTGGTTGTGCGTCTTATCGAGCACATCTGGGGAAAATAACACTATAGGCTATACGTCTCATTTTTTTTTTAAGTTGGAAAATGACGGTTTGGGGTAGTTGAAGGCACAAGCCGCTCATAGCGCAGGCGTCCACTTTTCTCCCCTTCAGCGCCTCGCCCCCAAAAAGTACCATTGATTATGTTTCTGTTATTATGTTACTGTTAATTATGGTAATTATGTTTCAAAGAGTGTTTTCTGATATCTATAGACGGCGCCCAAACGAAGTTTCAAAAGCTTTCAATCAGGCACTGAAACGCAAAACTATTCAGAATAATTTAATCCAAGTAACCATGAACGGTAACAATCTTTCCAGTGTGCCATTAGCCGAGCATTTTGATGAGAACTTTGCTATGGGGTGCAACCACTGGGAAGCACTGCTTTTACTCAAATTGCGTACCATATTACTGATACAATTTTTCTCGTACACACACATGAAGCTGCAATAGCCCGTACATTTCTTTCCTTGAAAAAAAAATAAAGCTGTCGTTGTCGATGGATATCAGGCAGAAACGATCAAGCATGTAATTGACCTTCTTGCTCCTTGTCTAGCCTACTTGTTTGCCCAAGTTCTTCAGTCAGGCCGTTACCCATATCTCATGAAAATTTCAAAAGTTTCTGTTATACTTCAAAGTGGAGACAATAAGGATTCTAATAATTATAAACCAATATCAATAATACCTGTTTTCTCTAAGGGACTAGAGAAAATAATTTTCTGCCGCGTAAACGGTTTCCGTATCAAACACAGTATACTTTCAGATCATCAGCATGGCTTTCAACGTTGTAAGTCTACATAGACTGCACTGTTAGCTCACAAAGAATTTATAATCAAAAACATTGGAGAAAAAAATGTTACACTTCGTGTTTGCATTGACTATATCAAGGCATGCGACAGCCTAAACCATCACATTTTACTCGGGAAGTTAAGCACTTATGGTATTGACCCTTTTCGCGGAGCAGTTTGTTATAGAGAAACGAGATGGCGCTCACGGCGGCGCGCCATACCTCTCCTCAGCGACCGCGCACGAATACGAAACCATTACCGCTTCTACCTTGCTTCTGTGCGATCAGCTGTCGGAAATGCAACTGAGTTTTCGCTAACACACTGCGCTCCAATCGTGCTAGATTGAATCATGTGGATTGAAGACGTGTGCTGTAGTTTGCTGCAAAAATATTGACTGGCATGTTAAGGAATAGAATGAAACTGTGTGGCGAAGTTCGCGGACCGCTGCTGAAACTGTCCGAACGTGTTACCGGCACTTCGTGACATACGACGTTCCTCTAGGATGCAGAAATTTTCTCATCCGCCAGCCTTGTATCGCTAACCTTCAAACAAAGGGCTTCATCCCCAGAACGTTGGCAAGAGTGAGTATCACTCGTTAAAAAATGACAAAGAGAGTAGCGCCGCTTCCTGTCATAGTAAGTTTCGCGCACGTTATCTATACACATATTTCCCAAATGGGAGGAAAACTTACGCCCACTCTATCGCCTACGTATTAAGAATAAGTGAATGGGTGCACACTTGAATATATGCGCACTCTATACACACAATAAATGACGGACTACACCTATGGCGCACGAATGGTCGAAGCTGAATCTTTCGTGACGGTCTACAAGAGTAAGCTAGTTACTATCTGTAATATATATTTGCTACAGGGTATTACAATGTACAAAACAGCTACGGTTCGAGCCTTGTGCGCAGCAAGAACAAATCTATCGGAACTGAGCTCACCCGCGAGCGATTAGGTAGAAAATAATCAAATGTGGCCGCACCGAGGAACTTCACTGAGTCAGAAACTGACAAGCCACTGCTTCAAAATGTTTGCCATATAAAGAACAAAGAGCAAAACACACTAATCCTGACTGAATTCATAATCGGAAAGCTTAGATAGCTTGGAATACATATTTAGCCCCGCTTCTAGAACAAGCACCATATACGCTGGTTGCGCCGTTTGGAAATAGCTTAATCAGGTCCGAAAGCGCTTTTGCGTGTTCTCTGAAGCTGTGATCAAAGCTTCGTGCCCTCCAACTAGTCACCGTCTACGATATCTCCAAAAACAGAGGTTTTCTAAGCCGCACCGGCGTCATGCACTTCCATTGTAAACAAGGAGGCAACGGAGGCAGTTGAGGCATGCAATGGACGCGTCATCACGTGATCAAATATGGCAGTGCCCACGGGATCGCCGCGAAAAGGGTCAATACGTGGTGTGGGTAACTCACTCATTTATTCATATTTGTTTGAATGAAAACAACGTGTTTCAACTGGTGATTGTATTTCCTGTCATTCTAAAACCATTTCCTGTCAATCATTACAGCTTGACGGAACACCCGTTGAAATAGTTAGCAGTCATAAAATTCTTGGTGTAACTTTTTCTGCTGATATGACATTGACATGTCATACTGAATCATTGACAAAATCATTATCACGTGCTGCTGGTGTTTTGTTACGATGTAGACACTTCCTTCCAAAACAAGCTAAAATCCAGATTTACCACGCGCTGTTTTCTACCCATATAAGTTATTGCCTATAAGTCTGGGGCATCACAAGTGCATGTAACCTAATTACAATTCATCGATTGCAAAGCAGAGCTCTTCGGTATATTGCGAATGTCTAGCGCAGTAGTTCTACAAGGTACATTGTTCTTTCGTTATAAAATAGTGAGTATGAAATGTAAGTTCGAGTTTCGTTTAATATATAGTTTCTTGTTTGCAAATGATCAATTCAGGGCGTTTAGTATAGGTTTATCAAACATGTGCATACAACACAGTGACTCACGTAGCAGCAGCGCCGACAGCTGGCTTGTTTCTTGTCGGCTCACGGCCTATTTTCTGCAGTCACTGAGGTTTACAATTGCCATCTGTGCTCAATAAACATCAACGAAGAGACGTCGGCTTTGCTACGTTCACCAAAACAGAAATGCGTGCATATTTTCTAACTCTTGGTTATTCATTTTATAATATGATGTCCTATCGCGATTAGAATGTTTATTAACTTGTAGCATTCAGTTGATTATTGTTTGTGTCATGCGTACACGTGTTGCATTACACCTTTTGACTAGACTACTTTATATTCTAGAATGCATTGAATGCATTTGTTGTATTTGTACTACTTATTTTTTTGTATTATGATGTATAATAATTACACTATTGTAAAACACTGTTGCCAGGTCGGACGAGGCTGCGTAGCCCAAAGTTACAGAAAGTGTAGCCCAAATGTAGCCAAACACAAACAGAGAGCAAAATATTTCGTAGCCAAATATAACCTTTTTTATATGCAGTTTAATTTGTATATAAATTTTCACATTCAACTACGGCAATCCTTTTTTGCACAACCCGTTGAAACAAAATGTCCTTGCCGCCGTGACAGTCGACATCACGCTTGCACACAGAACACACTTTTTTTTTTGGTTGACCCTGGAAGATATGAAGTTCCAGCGAATCGCTGCAGAGGCGAAATCATAGTGTTTTTATTTTATAACAGATAGTACTAAGTTACTATTTTAGTTATATACAGTAATAATAACTACGAACTCCACTTTTTAGCTCACGTGGGTGCAAAATAATGTTCAGCATCATTGAGCACTCAAGTGACATCCCTGCCTACGGCCTAGAAAAACTTCAACTGTCTAGCGGTCTGCGACGGTGACGTGCCCACGACTTCTTTATTATGAGCCAAAACAAGTGTTTCGCGCTATGATATCTCGCGTTATTTGTCTCATCGTCCTATCTTGTTTTCTCGTTAATTAGCTTGGCACGGGTTACCTGGGACACACTCTATATAGTTTCCATTTGCATCAACCTGGCCGCCATCTTAGCTCTCTAGCACGCCAAGAACATGCGTTAAAAAGAAGTGAAAGACAGCAGATGCCACTCTCTGTCTCAATCAGTGTAAGCGAAGCTTTAAACGGTTGCTGCGCAAACGACACTCCAGTGTATAAAGCGCGCAGTCGTTTGCGGCGACGAGCACGTCCTGAACGTAACTCACTCGAAATGGCAAAAGCCACGACAGCTCACAAAGGGCAAAGGTAGGCGACAAATTGATAACAGTGGTAAAACTGTGAAAACCGGTTACTGTCAAAAAAGCAAACCATGTTGATATAAATACCTCACGTGCTAAGCTAACACACTGGGTGATGTTCATGTGATGTGGCGCACTGATGGCATCGTGGCAAACATGTTTCAATATTAGCACAATAAGCACTTGCATTTGTCAAGTTACGGGCGAACTATATGTAAGTAAAGGCACCAGGACCCACTTTGGACTCGAGGTCTTGCTCCCATTCTTTTTTATACTTTCTCGCATACTTGGCCCAATTTCCCACGGCTTGATTGTCCTCTCCGAGGAGGATTCGATCTTAAGTCTAACCTATGGAAATTAACCTCTAATGTAAGCACTAACAAAAACTCATCTCGCAGGAAAAAGAAAATGGCAGTAAAGCTTAGCGTGAGAAACGTGAAGCAGGTCGAGAGCAGTGCCCGGCGCGATAGTTCACCAAGAAGCCATGGCCATGAACACACCGCAGCGTTTCATCTACACGTCATTCTTTCATGTCGGCGCCACGATCGCCCGACCCTATTTTATTGCTCTCTGATCATAGCGAGTTAGTACGGTGTAATGTGAAAAACCCTCTACTCCCCGGATCATCCCGATGCCCTGGGATAGGGTGTCTCACAGTGAAGCGCGATGTAAGTTTAAGTACATCTAAGACCAAAGCCACCGGCTCAGATAGCGGCGCAGAGAATGGAGGGGGAGGGGCGTGGAGGGCATTTCGCGCACGCACACGCGCAGAGGCGCGCCCTGCCGGCTCAGCCAGCTAAAACATAGCCTTCAAGATTTGTTTCAACTCGATCAGATGCTCTCTGGACCGTTGATTAGGGCTCCACTTATAGCCAAAACAAAGCCAAGTCGCAGATTTTCAGTAGCCCAAATATAGCCACATAGCCAACTCATCCAAGTCGACGCCAAATTTTTTTTCTGTAGCCCAATTTGGCTATATATAGCCAAACCTGGCAACACTGTTGTAAAACTGTCAGTTTTTGCAAAAGTTGACTGTGAAACCGTTGTCATGTACGTTGGCCTAATGCACTTTCAAGCGGTTTGCTACCGCTTTTCGTCTTAGGAAACCCCAACTGTCGTTGGAAATAAATAAAGATTGATTGATTGATTGATTCATTCATTGATGTTAATATAATTATGTTCTTTCGTTTCCCGTAATGCTGGCGTCAATGGTCTGAGTGTGAGATAGAGCATAGAAACGTGTGTAAGGCAACACATTGCAAGCTATGGTGAGCTTTTGAAATTAGGCTTCTAGAAGTATCCATAAATCCAAACAATGCAAACTTTTAAAGCGAAGCTTTATTCCCTATCATTTCCGTGGTTTCGCGTTGGTTGGTCTGTCGGTAGCTCGCTGGCCGGGTTCTCGACGAGTAGGTTTGCATTCACAAAAAAAAAAAAAAAAGAAAGTGAAGCGCTTTCAGTGGTGGGATTTGAACCTCTGTGCCCAACGCAGCAGTCTCCGGTGCGAACACCAACAATCACTTTCAAATAGTCGCCACGTGTTCATTATGATGCTGATTTTAATGCTATGGCACGCACCCACAAAGGCGGATCGGTCAGAACGCGCGTCCACACGTTGATTAAGGAGACGATGGTCTCCGTACAATAGCACATACTATATGACACCTACCCTCAATGATGGACATGCGAATAAATACATATGTGTACACGATTTGTCCACATTTCTTAGCACGGGTATGCGATCGCATATGCACACGCGAGTTTCCTTTACGCCAATAACGCAGAAGTCAAAATGGTCAAAATGTACAGCAATTCATTACCCGCATCCCGAAAACTTCGCTTCACAGAGATTCCGGCATGCGCGTTAGAACTATGCGTTGCACGTGCATAATGTTTTTTTTTTCTTAACGACATCGTCTTTTGTATAGTGATGAGTGCGCGATTGTCTACCTTGATGTAACGACATTTGCTAGTGCGACAACAAAGTCCTGGCAAACCAGACATACCGGAGGATTCTCGGTCGGGTGTTTATTGTTTTCTTTTTTATCTTTTCTTCCCGCTTGTTAAGCTATTTTTTTATGCAATTAGAGCATCACTGGACTTATAAGGCTGGGCTAGCGCTGTCACGGCTGTCTTGACCACAAGGTGAGTGAGATAGCCACAATCAGCTTGAAACTTGCACGCACGCACGCACGCGTGCACGCACAGACACACACTTCAGCAAACAGCGCATAAAAACAGGACACAGAAAACGAGCACACGACACATCCGATGACTTCCAACCACACAAACACACATCCACACATCCACGCATGAACGCATGAAAGCACAGACGCACGCACAGACGCACTAAGCGTCATTTTGTCCCAATCAGCTGTACAATGCGCAATTTAGGTTGACAAAACTGTAAACATTTCCTTCTAAGAAAATATTGGCTTAGCAAACGCTTCCAAAAGTAAACTTTATTTGGCCCGCGTGTGCTTTGGTCAGGCCTGCAAAGTGAGTGGCGCGCAGCGAAGTAAACACTTCCGCACACGGAACGGTGCTGGCGCAGATTATCGAGCGCTACAAATAATGCGACGCACTATTGGTCAGCCTCTCAGCAGTTGCGTGCGGACGATTTAAGTCCAAAAAAAAAGTTACCATTTGTGTGTCTTTAGGACGCGCTGTATCTTTCGCGATGCTTTCCCGAGCTCTTCAGGGAGAATAGTGGTCACGTGGCCCGAATTAAAGAACAGAAGCTTCAAACACCCACGCGACCGACGTCTTTTGCAAAGAAGCCGTCACGACAAGGCCGGGATCTCGAGAACCATTTTGCGACCAAGTTAAAAGAAAAGAAAGGGGAAAAAAATAACCACCAAAGGCGATCAAAGAAAAACAAAACGAAAAGGTGAAAAGAGGTCATGACGGGAGCTCAGTTTAGGGCGGCTGAAGAGTGAAGCCTTATGTGTGTGTGCGCATAGGTGTGTCTGTGTGTGTATATATGTATGAGTGTGCGCGTTTGTATTTGTATGTGTGCTTTCGCTGCCAGTGTGCGCCCCTCTCCCGAAGCAGCGGTAGAGGATGAACTCGGCGCGTTTGAGTTCGTGCCCAGGAGCGATTATCTCCGGCGCTGGCGAAGAGCGGAAGCCAAGCGACGACCCCTATCTCTCGGAGGCGGGTCCGGAAAGCGCATCGCTTTAACCACCCTGTGCCCGCTTTACGCGCGAAATTGCGGACCCGCACGCACGGCTTGTTTTGAGCGGCCGAGACCGGGGTATCCGATGGACTGCACCTCTTCGCCTTCAAAATAAGGTAGCTCCTGCCATCGACTGTGAAAGCGAATTGCGCGCTTTACTTGTTCTTTTTTTGTGTTGAGACGAACAAGCCTGGCTGCGCCTAAGTTCGCGACAAAGCAACTTAGATTCGTCAAAGTACAGACCACCCCTCGGATATTGATTGACGAGATCAGCGAGGTGAACAGAGAAGCAGGAGCACTGCAGTGTGCAGGTGCAGGCACCCCCTCGCCTGCTCGCAATTGTTGCGTGTGCACCGCTAATTCCATCCTTTTTTCTAGAAGGTGGGAGTATTTCTGAGACGATGCGCGGCTAATCGGTGCGCGAGTACACTAAAGAAACAAGCGGGAGCGCTCGTGCTTAAGAAGAAGCACTGGATCGCTTGCGATTCGTGTAACCATCTCGAAGCACGGTGTTCGGAACAGCTGACCTCGACCCACTGACGGTTATGCGTTTAATGGAGAGGTCATCTCTAACTGCTTTCACTATAGTGTACCGTACTTTCAGGGCAGTGGTTCACAGCTTCGTAGCCTGGATCTCAGTTGTTGGTTGCTCTTTATTGTTATTATGCATAAGTGTGTGTGCAGGAGAGGTTGGCATCAAACGTGATGCCCGCTACGCCTTCTCTTTTAGGCTAACAGTACTTGTGAAAAATTGGCTGACTAAAACAAACAAACGAGTAAAAAAAAGACACTCGCAGTACGTAACAAAGACTGGTCGGCTAAAACAGACACACAAAAGAGATAGGCGTATAATATCTGCATAAAATAAATACAGCTCCAAAAGAGCTAACGCAGAGTTCACATAAAGTTCAAAACGGTGCATGGTACGTCACAACACAGAATTTGCACATCAAGTAAAATCATTTAGGGATATAGAAATCACAGCTGTAACTGCGAGCTCTTGCAGTTGAATTGTTGGATATGGCCCTCATATTTTTCCCTATAAGTGGCCGGTTGTCCCGACCACACGATTATTCTGGTAATTTATTTCTACGCGGACCATGGATACTCCAGCGCAACAAGTGGTCTTCTGATTCCGTGCAAGATCACATCGCACTTTCGGCTTAGTGTATGTAGAATTATACTAGACGTAATCTGTCTATTACTGTTTCGAGAAAACGTGTAACCGTTACTGGAATAGTGAACTGAAGTTTTGGGCCAATCTGAAACAAAACGGAGTTTCCACCAACGTTTTCAATGTCGCTATCTCTCAATGTTCGGACTCAAAGTTGACGTAAACTGTTGCGTGCATCGCCGTAACGGAGAGGTATCAGATGAGCCTCATTTTCAGTATGCACCACGCGTACTCAACTGTCTGCCTCTGTTTTGCATGGAATGCCACGTTGACTAGAAAGTCAGTGAAATAATATTTCATGTTTCATGTTTATTGCCTTTGTAACATGTTTTCTTTTTGTATTTCATATACTAGAGCCTGCTCTTTTTTTCGTGCTTATGGAATTAATGTTCAATAAAGATGCTTGAGAGTCCCTCAGGATGACCTATCTGAGTGGCCAGGTATCGTTTTGGACATATGAAGGTCGAGGCAGACATGATAGCAATAAGTTCCACTTTTGTAGGGTAGCGACGCTTGATAATTATAACGTTTGCTGTTCTCTCGTAGAGGGTATGCAGAATGCAGAAATTAAGCTTTCAATTTCGACACGAGCCATCTATGTAAACTTGAATGAAATCTCTGTAGCCACAGTAGGTATGCCACATTGCTCACTGTTTCACAGCTATTTCCGGTTGGTAACATTTACGAGAGGTACGGGGTACTTTGGTCGAAACCTCAGCAGCTCAACTTCTTGTGGGCAAACCATACCTGCGAGAATGCTGCTGCACTGTTCTATTGTCGCGCGTACATGTGCACCGTTTCTATTATTTAATTCATGTCGAAGCGGGAAAAGCGCATAATGCGTTTCTAGCTGAGAATAATGGCGCCTTTTCTCAATAAATCTCCGTACCCTAAAGGGAGATTGGCGTGCCTCTGCAATTACTGAACACCTGCCGTTGCACGTGGTACTGCAAGACATATACGCAGATTTCTGGCGAGAAGAGGCTTCCTCTGAGGGACAGAATGCGCTATTCTTTGCCTTATGACTGTACAGTGCACGCGAAGCAGTGAAGATGTTGAATAGCCCCACTTCGTTCCCGCATTGCGCCGTAGAACATTTAGCACCACATCAATGTTCTGTTCCCTGTATTTTACTTGCGCAATCGGCAGCACTGACTAACATAGGCGCTGCTGGTGTTAGTACTCTGTGAAGTATAACGCCTAAGAACGTATGTTGCCGAACATGAGCTGGGTGTTTTCCCTCTATCAATAGACTAAACTTTTTCAAAAGTTTTCATGTGTAAGGGGGAACAGCAGTCGTTTCATTGGGAGAGCCATGGCTCGAATAATTAAAAATTCATTGATGGCAGCTAGGCCTTCTTACAGACTGCTATGTGAAATGGATGTTTGAGCTGGAAAACCATATTGCATAGACCCTTTGCGTATATTGAGTAGCTCAGGGGGGCAGGCAAGGCACTAGACAGCTGATAAATAATGTAATTTATCAATAAAGGACTTAACACACTTCCTTGCAGTACAAGGTGTGCCAATTTGTATTCTTGCTCTTTCGTTCAGCTGTATTAGTGAATACTGTCTTTTTCTTTAGAAAATCTACGATCCAATTTAGGGATCGGCCATCAATGCCTAACGGAAGCAGGCCGTGTAAAACGTGGATGTGACTTGCTGTTTCAAAATAGGGCCAAGTATTGTGAAATACAGCAACAGGAATGTTTCTACATTGCCGTTCGTGCTCTATATATGCGTCATCAGGTCCATGATTGCGTGCATGCTGCAATATCATCTGCGGAACCCCACCATGTTATTGGACAGCCTCTGGGTATTTGAGACCCGCCAACGAAGCATGGCTTAACTCATTGTCACCATTGTTTTACAGAGGCAGCTTGCAAGGCTCACTGGACGAAATGAATTAAAAGGTAGAGGTGTCTTGCCAGGCTTCACGACCAGCTACTTTCGCTGTTTTCCACGAAGCCCGGAGGGGTTCTGAGATTGAAATGTCATTAAGCACTTTCAATAGGATACATTTCCCTGCGGGATTAAGATTTCTTGAAGTGTTGTATTTTATGCCATCTTGCCCTGCGGCAGTCTTGTTACACGTTTAAAGCGCACATTCAAGTTCCTGGATAGAAAATGGCTGATCTAGTTTCAGGTTTTTTTCAATGCAGTGGCAGGTGATTGGGGGGAAATGGGGGTTGCTTCAACTTTTGTGGCTGAGCTTTGAAACACTGCTGTGTTCAAAGTCGCTCCCTGGACGCAGTATAGCCTGCCAACATTGCTAAGGTTAGAGCCATAGATGACTGTTGCTGTGTCTCAGGTCCCTAAATTACCTTGGAACTTTCCACAATTTTGACCTTGGAGTTATAAGGGTTAATGAAGAGCCGAATTCTGTTCACCGCTTTCTGCCTAGTTTCTGAAGTTCCAGGCGCATCTTGGAGTGACTTTGAGCGTAGAGCTACACATCGACTAGACCCAGGGGCGGATCCAGGTTTTTCTGAGGGGGGGGGGGGGGGGGTCAGCTTCTGTCAATGATGATGAAGATGATGATGATGATAGTAGCCTTTCTGATTTACCGAAATGCATCGTTTCTGCTCACGATAAACCCGCGTTTTATACGGCTAGAGCAGCACCTGTAGCCCGCCGTGGTGGCTCAGTCAGCTCGTGCTGCTGAGCACGAGATCGCGGGATCGAATCCCGGCCGCGGCGGCCGCATTTCGATGGAGGCGAAATGCAAAAACGCCCGTGTGCTTGCGTTGTAGTGCACGTTAAAGAACACCAGGTTGTCAAAATTAATCCGGAGCCTTCCACTACGGCGTGCCTCATAATCAGAACTTGTTTTGGCACGTAAAACTCCAGTAAGAGGAAGAAGGACTTTAACGAAGCCAGGTATCGGTTTCTCCGAGCTTATAGGAAAAGGACGTTACCCAATACAGCCATGTGCTTGGCGGCTGTGCCTGATAATATAGGGTGTTCAAAACTAAGATTTATATGGTTTTCTTAAAATTAGGCACGGGGAGGCACGCGAAGACCAACTGTGCAAATAAGTTATGTGGCCAGGTGGGCACAAAGTGAGATGATAATTATCGGTGTGAGCCGCCGAATTAACTAAAGTTGAACAATTATTTTTTTCTTCGACTGCAGTAAGTGGGTATGTTTGTATTGAAAACTTAGAGACAGTCGTGTTTCTACACAGTATCGATCGGAAGAATTATTCGAGCGTGTTCGTGCTCCGAGATATCCGACTCCAAATTTCAATTGTCGTACTGCGCAGAGTTATCGAGTCGATGCGGGAGTGGTTTATGCTTTGCGTTGCTGTGGAAGGGAGGCATTTTGAACATTTTTAGGGCATTGACATCCTGATGGGTGAAGTATTGTGACTGTTGTCATGAGATTTGTGCATGACAACACCAAACTTAAAGCGGCAGTATGTATGAAATATTCGTTAGCATAGCTAAAAAGGTTTCTGCGGTTGATGGTGTAGTTGTTGCTTTTGATTTCAATAAAACTTACAATACTTGGAAATAAACAGTCACTTTATTTGCGTAGCCCAGGCAATGACCATGCCCGGTTGTCTAGTCACCATTACGCACGCGCATTGCCCTCCGGCTTCTCCGCTCGCGCCATTATCTGGGCATGGCAGCTGCCGCCAGCATTACAGGCGGCGCGGTCGCGTGTTACGACAGCGGTTACGGGTTCTTAGATTTTTTTTTTGCGCCAGCCGTGAGAGGAAGGGGGACAGTTATTATCTTTGCTAATGCCTCCGCCGCGTTGTCAGACTAAACGCCGCACTCAACAGCCGCGTCACATCATGGAAGAGCTTTGCGCCAATCCTCACTCTCTTGCATGCGTAATCATGCGAACGACAATTAAAATTTGGAGTTGGATATCTCGGAGCATAGACATGCTAGAAGAATTCTTCCAAGTGAAACTGTGTAGAAACACGACTGCCTCTAACTTTTGAATACAAACATAAAAACTTACTGCAGTCAATAAATAGTTAATTATTCAATTTTAGGTAATTCGGCTGCTGACAGCGATAATTATCATCTCACCTTGTGTCCCCCTGGCCATGTAACGTATTTGCGCAGGTGCTTTTTACGTGCCTCCCAGTGCCTAATTTTAAGAAAACCATAAAGCTTAATTTTGAACACCCGGTATGTCTAGCCTGTATTGTTTCTTAAAATAAAATTTGGGATGATCTGTCGCAGGTTTGTTATAAATGCGTAAGCACGGGTCCGTCTTTGGAGTTCTGTTGGGACACCTTGATTTCCTGAAGAAGATTCTTTGTGTTCGGCTGAGACACCTTCTTTGCTTTGGAGCTCCAACGCGGCAACCACTACGCTGGTTGTTTACGATATGCGAATCACCGCGTATGAAGAAGACTCATGACGCCAGCCAGAAGAACGATGTGGCCTAGTAGCCGAGAGCACGAGCCAGCGTCTACATGTTTTGTTTCCCACGCGACGTCATCCTTACACAAGGCGCGCATCTGCTTCCGTTTCTCTAACCACGCGTGGTTAGCGGCCAACGCCCGCGCGCTGGCGTTGGCCGCTGACGTCACGCTCCTCCACTTCGCAGCCGCTGCTCGAGGCTTCGCCACGCTCCGCGAGAACGGCCACTCAGATAATAAACGGATCCGGCGGCTTTGAGCCTCCTATGCTTAATGTACGACAATGAAAAACTTGTAGCGTACGAACGGTACTGTGCTCGTACTGGGTATTGTCAACGTGTAACTGTGATCACACTTCTTCTTTCTGGGGTTTTACGTGCCAAAACCAGTGATCAGAATGAGTGCTACAGTTAAAAAAAGTTGCCTATGCGTAGTTCTTAGTTTAGCTGCTAGTTGTTATTATTTATATATGAACCCTTCAGCGAGAGATCTCTTTCATTAAGCAGGTTGGTCGCGGAACCGATGACAGCCAATGAGGCAACCGATGACACCTCAATGGGGAACAGAGTTGATCAGCTAGGCGCGAAGGCGCTCGCGCGGACATCTGCGTGCTTGGCAAAGGGACGTCCCCTCGTTCATTCGACGCCACCGATGGGACGAGTAATGCACGGCAGGCACCAGGAGGTCCAAGGTGTTCATGAGAAAAAATAACTACGGCAACTTCGCGACACCACACCCCTACGGAATACAAATAAGCTTGTGAGCGAGCTAGCTTTACTTCTACAGGGCTGATACCACTGGTACTCGCGAAAAATAATTTTGAAGAATGCTGGTGGCCATATTTTTTTTGCGACAGGGCCATCCCTCTGTCAGCGAGGGGGCGATGCAGAAATCTGAGAGGGGGGTCAGGACATCCGGACATCCCCCCTGGATCCGCGCCTGGTACACTCACCTCTCCTTAAAACGCTGCTTTGGCGCATGCACCACATCCCCATGCTAATGCAAGAGCTCTCGTCGATTAACGGCATGAATAAACGCGTACGTGAAAATTGGTTCTTGCTGAAAAAATGCTAAGCCTATAGCCCACGACAATGTCGTCACCAGCCGGGTCCACTCACCTCTCCTTAAAACGCTGCTTTGGCGCATGCACCACATCCCCATGCTAATGCAAGAGCTCTCGTCGATTAACGGCATGAACAAACGCGTACGTGAAAATTGGTTCTTGCTGAAAAAATGCTAAGCCTATAGCCCACGACAATGTCGTCACCAGCCCGGTCCACTCACCTCTCCTTAAAACGCTGCTTTGGCGCATGCACCACATCCCCATGCTAATGCAAGAGCTCTCGTCGATTAACGGCATGAATAACGCGTACGTGAAAATTGGTTCTTGCTGAAAAAATGCTAAGCCTATAGCCCACGACAATGTCGTCACCAGCCGGTCCACTCACCTCTCCTTAAAACGCTGCTTTGGCGCATGCACCACATCCCCATGCTAATGCAAGAGCTCTCGTCGATTAACGGCATGAACAAACGCGTACGTGAAAATTGGTTCTTGCTGAAAAAATGCTAAGCCTATAGCCCACGGACAATGTCGTCACCAGCCGGTCCACTCACCTCTCCTTAAAACGCTGCTTTGGCGCATGCACCACATCCCCATGCTAATGCAAGAGCTCTCGTCGATTAACGGCATGAACAAACGCGTACGTGAAAATTGGTTCTTGCTGAAAAAATGCTAAGCCTATAGCCCACGACAATGTCGTCACCAGCCGGGTCCACTCACCTCTCCTTAAAACGCTGCTTTGGCGCATGCACCACATCCCCATGCTAATGCAAGAGCTCTCGTCGATTAACGGCATGAACAAACGCGTACGTGAAAATTGGTTCTTGCTGAAAAAATGCTAAGCCTATAGCCCACGACAATGTCGTCACCAGCCCGGTCCACTCACCTCTCCTTAAAACGCTGCTTTGGCGCATGCACCACATCCCCATGCTAATGCAAGAGCTCTCGTCGATTAACGGCATGAACAAACGCGTACGTGAAAATTGGTTCTTGCTGAAAAAATGCTAAGCCTATAGCCCACGACAATGTCGTCACCAGCCGGGTCCACTCACCTCTCCTTAAAACGCTGCTTTGGCGCATGCACCACATCCCCATGCTAATGCAAGAGCTCTCGTCGATTAACGGCATGAACAAACGCGTACGTGAAAATTGGTTCTTGCTGAAAAAATGCTAAGCCTATAGCCCACGACAATGTCGTCACCAGCCCGGTCCACTCACCTCTCCTTAAAACGCTGCTTTGGCGCATGCACCACATCCCCATGCTAATGCAAGAGCTCTCGTCGATTAACGGCATGAACAAACGCGTACGTGAAAATTGGTTCTTGCTGAAAAAATGCTAAGCCTATAGCCCACGACAATGTCGTCACCAGCCGGGTCCACTCACCTCTCCTTAAAACGCTGCTTTGGCGCATGCACCACATCCCCATGCTAATGCAAGAGCTCTCGTCGATTAACGGCATGAACAAACGCGTACGTGAAAATTGGTTCTTGCTGAAAAAATGCTAAGCCTATAGCCCACGACAATGTCGTCACCAGCCGGGTCCACTCACCTCTCCTTAAAACGCTGCTTTGGCGCATGCACCACATCCCCATGCTAATGCAAGAGCTCTCGTCGATTAACGGCATGAACAAACGCGTACGTGAAAATTGGTTCTTGCTGAAAAAATGCTAAGCCTATAGCCCACGACAATGTCGTCACCAGCCGGGTCCACTCACCTCTCCTTAAAACGCTGCTTTGGCGCATGCACCACATCCCCATGCTAATGCAAGAGCTCTCGTCGATTAACGGCATGAACAAACGCGTACGTGAAAATTGGTTCTTGCTGAAAAAATGCTAAGCCTATAGCCCACGACAATGTCGTCACCAGCGGTCCACTCACCTCTCCTTAAAACGCTGCTTTGGCGCATGCACCACATCCCCATGCTAATGCAAGAGCTCTCGTCGATTAACGGCATGAACAAACGCGTACGTGAAAATTGGTTCTTGCTGAAAAAATGCTAAGCCTATAGCCCACGACAATGTCGTCACCAGCGGTCCACTCACCTCTCCTTAAAACGCTGCTTTGGCGCATGCACCACATCCCCATGCTAATGCAAGAGCTCTCGTCGATTAACGGCATGAACAAACGCGTACGTGAAAATTGGTTCTTGCTGAAAAAATGCTAAGCCTATAGCCCACGACAATGTCGTCACCAGCGGTCCACTCACCTCTCCTTAAAACGCTGCTTTGGCGCATGCACCACATCCCCATGCTAATGCAAGAGCTCTCGTCGATTAACGGCATGAACAAACGCGTACGTGAAAATTGGTTCTTGCTGAAAAAATGCTAAGCCTATAGCCCACGACAATGTCGTCACCAGCCCGGTCCACTCACCTCTCCTTAAAACGCTGCTTTGGCGCATGCACCACATCCCCATGCTAATGCAAGAGCTCTCGTCGATTAACGGCATGAATAAACGCGTACGTGAAAATTGGTTCTTGCTGAAAAAATGCTAAGCCTATAGCCCACGACAATGTCGTCACCAGCCCGGTCCACTCACCTCTCCTTAAAACGCTGCTTTGGCGCATGCACCACATCCCCATGCTAATGCAAGAGCTCTCGTCGATTAACGGCATGAACAAACGCGTACGTGAAAATTGGTTCTTGCTGAAAAAATGCTAAGCCTATAGCCCACGACAATGTCGTCACCAGCCGGGTCCACTCACCTCTCCTTAAAACGCTGCTTTGGCGCAAACACCACATCCCCATGCTCATGCAAGAGCTCTCGTCGATTAACGGCATGAATGCTGTTAATCGACAAGAGCTTGAAAATGCCGGAACCTATAGGAGCCGCACCAATTCCCGTGACATAGCCCACATCTACCAAATTGCCTTCGCCTACACTGAAATCCCTCATCAATATAAAATGTTGGTTTCCCAATTTAATTCATTGACTTTTAAGGCCTTGAAAGGACACGTTGCGCTCACATTCCTTGTTAGGCGCGTAAACACGCATCGCTCGCCATTTCACCACTCCATTTACAATGTCGCACACTATTTGACAGCCATTAACATCGCAAACAACATTTTAAATAACTACGTCCAGAGCACTCCTAACAAGAATGTAGCACCCACCAGCCCTACCTACAGAATATGATACAGAAACATAATACCGTGGCCTAAAATCTTCTACCATACGGTACGTTCCTTCACTTTCAACTTGAGTTTCTTGCACTGCGATAACGTCAAGATCAGTTTCGAAAACAGCCTGCTTAGCTGGTACTGTTTTCGTTTAAACCCAAGGCCCCTTACTGTAATACTACCAACTCATAACGCGATATCTGTGGAATTCATTCTGTTATGAAGAAGAAAAGGACCGGTAAACATTTACACTGTTGCCACACAGCTAGCTGCACACTCACGTTTATTGGCACAGCGCAGCGAAAACCATCCTGTGGGCTGCCGTCGTTGGATGCCATATCTGTGAATGTCCATCGCGCAACTTGCATCGCGTTGTAGTCGCCCGCTACCCCACCGTACCCAATCAAACCCGCCATCCCACCCCCTTCCAAAAAAAAAAAAACCGTCAGAACACACACCATCACGCTATGTCGGTGATGACGGCGACGGTTTCCTATCCGTTGGTACATTCGGTGCCGGCTTCAATGTCGATCGACGGACGTTGGTGGTCTTGAAGGGCGGCTCGCTTTGAACCACCTGGCTTTTCCTTGGTTCACGTCATTGCTTTCCTCAAAGGTCCTCTTCATTGCCGCACCACCGGTGCTTGGGCCACTGGTGTCCATAGGGGTTGCCTTGTCTGCTGGTGCTGTCGGCTGGTGCTGTCTTTACTACTGGCCTTTGCGGCGATCTTAGTCGCTGCGTCCTTGGCAGGCGTTTCTGCGGCCACCTCTGCTCTTTGCACTTTATCGTACTTTCTATCTTTAACGATACTGCTGGATCCGTCTGGAGTAGCGACGACTTTCGCCTTAGAGTTTTGTGTAACGATTAACCCACCGGCCTCTTCCTTCACATCAGCGGCATCCATGACGTACTCTTGGATGACCTCATCGGTCTTTGCAGGGCCTGCGATGTTCTCATATGTCCGCACACACTGGCTCTCTTTGTGCCCAAAGCGCCGGCAAAGGGCACGGTGCGCGACACTCCCGCCTGGTATGTCCTGTGCGGTTGCACCTCAAGAACGACAGAGCTCTTCTAGGGGCCACGAGAAGAAGAACACGTAAAAAGAGAAGCTTCGACAATGTTGCATGACAGCGGATGCATAGTTTTCGTTTGCGTTCAGCCGCGACATTCGTCACCGTTGATAATTCGGATGAGCCAGAAGGCCTTCAGTTCAGCAAAAAATCTAAGTGTGGTTCGGACGCTTCATAGATCACAGCGATTTCCGAAACAATGCGCTTGAAGGTGCTGGAGCTCTGTCCAATGCATTGAATGGATGAAGAGACTTTGGAATATCTGCTCGACGTTTGAATTTGCACACGTTTAATGGCACCGAGTCGTCTCCTGCGTTGCGTTTGGCACGCTCTTCAGCAAATGCGTTTCGATTTATTTTCATTGGCTGGATGCAAAAGGGGCAGCCTTTATAACGCCCTGAGGACTTGGCCAGAGAGTGAGAGAAAAAAATACATATGAAAGGCTGGGAGGTTAACCTGGACTGAGAGTGGTTGGCTAGCCTGCAACAGGATAACGGGAGGAAAGTATAAAGAGAAGGCGATAAAGTCAAGCGTGTATGCACACTGGAGCCGTCGAGGTAATGGAATTCCCCGCGCTGTGTCAGAAACGGCCGCTCAGTTCGATTGCCTTCAGAAATCGCCGCAGCGCTTTTGCGGCCTTTTGCAGATGTGATATGCGAGACCATGGTCACACAATCTTGTTCAACAAGGAAGGACTTCTGTCAAGATGGTTTAGAGTGGTGCGGAGGGCAAGCCTTTCTTCTTCTTCAAAGGATGAGTGGTAGCACAGAACGTGCTCCACTGTTTCCTCGCAACCACGAGCATTACAATCGGTGGTATTGATCATTACTATTAAGAATGTGCAATTCTTTGGCAAAAGAAAGGCCCCGGTGCAAGTGAAAAAGCCGTGTCTCTTCGCTTCGGGGAGAACCAGTTAACGGTGCAGTCGAATAGAAGGGTCGAGTGAGTGCAAACGATGGTGAGAGAAATCAGGTGAGTGCCACTTATGCGATGTGTCATATGCTCACTTGCTTAGGGGCTGGGCTGTGTCAGTTAATGATGAAGTTTGTTCCTTCACATGTGCTTTTCGAGCAGCTTCGTCGGCGAGATTACTGACAGAGATACCGCAATGATCCGGCAGCCACTGAAACAGAATGTTGTTTCCTCTTTCTCCATCACGTGAGGTTGGTTATTTGCATCTGCTACACGAGTTGTTCACACTGCCCACGACGAATAGCTAGTAGAAAATATTTCTGGAAGATCGAAGCACTTGTAAAAGGTTACTTTAATGCTTGCCTTAAAGCCGCATAGTCGTGTTTAATGGCATCTAGGTGACTTGCAGTGAATTTTACGTTGTTGACTTCTGAGATTTTAATGGTGATGCATTTACTGACATGCCCAACCTCAGAAATTCCAGAACGGGTCGTTTTCGTGTCCATGTGTGTGTTTTTAAAATTTATTTGAGTAACATTCCACGCAGGTTTGAAAAAATTGCTTTATTGCTTTAATGCGCTCATTTCCCATGTTATCGTTTATTCATTAAACAATTATTAGGCTGTATAGCTGGCGACAATATATTTACCAACGTTTATAACTGTATACACATAAATTAATTCAAGGAACTTGAAGATGTGGCTAGACCGCACTCAACGATGTTCCCTGGCCTGGGCCGGTATTTTATAGCGATGCCTTTCCTTGCGACGCCTTGCGATCCTTGCGACGCCTTTTCGCGGTTTTCGCGCTTGGTCAGTGGTCAGAGCGACGGTCCGCTCACGTTATCAACGGGATCAGCCGGCCGTGAGCCACCGGTGGATTATAAGACTAGTATAGAATAAAGCATAACGCATCGCTACAAAATACCGGCCCTGTACGGAGCGCACTGCTTCTTCAGAGGCCGACGTAAAGGTACTCGAAACGAATTTTCAGCCGTGGGTTGACCCGCTTGGCGAGGTCGCCCAGGTCAGTGTCCGCAACCACGAGATACCTGGGCAAGACAGGGAGATTTCCAGTGAACAAGCGGTTCTGAATAGCGTTGAAGGATTGTTACTTGCAGCGCTTACGAGTGCGCTCAATGAACAAAATATGAGTAGGTTTCTTTCAACACTAGAAAGCCGAAGAAATGATCAGAAGAATTAAGAGCTTCATTAGGCTGGTCCCCATTGAGCGAAGGACGACTCCGGAACAAATTGCTTTGTTCTGTAAAAGATATACTTTGAAAAGATCGGGACACACACACACACACACACACACACACACACACACACACACACACACACACACACACACACACACACACACACACACACACACACACACACACACACACACACACACACACACACACACACACACACACACACACACACACACACACACACACACACACACACACACACACACACACACACACGCACGCACGCACGCACGCACGCACACGCACGCACGCACACACACGCACACACGCACACACACACACACACACACACACACACACGCACGCACACACGCACGCACGCACACACGCACACACGCACGCACACACACACACACACACACACACACACACACACACACACACACACACACACACACACACACACACACACACACACACACACACACACACGCGCACACGCACACGCATCAATGTGTTTAAATAGTCGTTTTTCCTACATGAATTTACGTGGAACGATCTGCCTAAAACGGCTTCTGATTGCTATTCTAAGGCGATGCCTAGGTGCGTTGCTTTCCGAGTACAACTGTGCTGCTCACTAATGTTTCTTGTGTTTTACTCTGTTTGGTTGTTTTCCTTGGCTTTACGCTTATTTTTGTGATCAATTCCACTATATACCACGTTCCCCCTGCAAGAATGCACTGTTGGCGCTGCAGGACATTGTTAATAACTGAACAGACAAGCAGTTAATACGAGTGAATTGTCAACCTGCGCGAACCCTGAAGTTATTGTCAATATTTGCACACCTCAAATGCATTAAACTGAAAGGGAAAAGTAGTATGTCAGAATTAGCTTTCCTGAGTAATATTTGACCATGTCGTACAACGATTTCACACATTCGTCGATGCGACTGTCGGCCTGTTCGATGTAACATCAGTAGTGAATGGAAATATCGCACACTGCCCGGTGCCAGAAGTCTAGTTTGAAAGTATGACGAAAGCAGATCTATCACTCGCAATGCATAGATAGGGCTACCTTTTGTATGGACTTGTAATAATTGTATGGACTTTGTAATATAGACGAGGTAGCAGAGGGCTATTCTTATCCGTAATCGAAATATAAAGTAAATCAATATGACCTATGACACACTTCAACTTCCCCTCCGGAAGGCCGTCCTGAGCAATATTGGAGGCGATAGCATCGTTCGCGTGCACAACCAGACCGGACAAGAAATCGAATGGTAATTGATATTAGTTGTTGCAGCAAAAAGGAAAAAGTTATTTTCTTTTTGCGTCTGAAAAATATCACCCACTCTTCCCCTGTCGAGAAAATGGGGGTAAGCGAAGCTTGTGGCAAGACGACGCTGTCACAGACGTTCCGCTTCGTTTGCTCTAAGCGCAGGGTCGGCGGCTCTTCGCTGACGTTTGGCCTCAACATCGCGCTCCCGCAACTCGGGGTCCGCGGCTCTTCACTGACGTTTCGCCTGGGCTTCGGAAGCCTTCACGCTAGAATCGGCACGTCGACAACGAGCCCTTTCCCAAGCGAGTTCGCGGCACCGTTGCTCAAACGCAGCCTGCTCCTCAGAAGAACGCACCACGCGGGCCTTCCCGTCGGGGCGCCGAAACTGATATGAGGCGAGGGAAGCCCGGTGGAGCCTGGGCCAACCTCCTTACCTTCCCTTTCCTCCCCCGCAACACACCAAACGACCCCGATTGGTAGAGCGCGTCACGTGATCCGGCGCCGGCGCAGCTTTCCCCGTACCTGCTCTACTCTGCTAGCGGATCGAGCTGAAATGTGGGGCCTTAGTATGAGCCACGTGTGATTTATTTATTTATTTATTTATTTATTTATTTATTTATTATTTTTTATTTATTTCTTTGTTCATTTCATTCCTTCCTTCTTTCTTTTTTGTCCCTGGCTCATACCCGCATATCCAATGCGGGTATGCGCCACACGTGGTTTTATTATCCTTAATCGTGACGTAACTGACCAGCATGTGATGTTATTAATGCCAGGACCTATCACTCATGTTAGTCATACATTCGTATCCTTCCATGGCAATTTTGGTATATACTAAGTGAACGAGACGCGAGTTTTCGACAGGTTTTCGATAGCGTGTCACCACCACCACCACCACCACCACCGACACTTGCGAGGCAATACAAGCTTCGCTTGAAAAAGCAAAATGGAGTGAAAGTGGCTGCCACGTGATTAATAACCACCAAACTACTTAATAAGAAGCACTCCATTTAGGCTCAGTTTGTCTTTTGCTACAATCCACAGCGCGCCGAATGCTGACAGGCCACTTACGTGCGTACAGCGTGGTTCTACTCTGATTTAGACAAGTGTCGCATGTTTTATTTCTAATGTTCTTGTTTTTATTTCTTACTCTACTTTTTAGCACTGGCAGCGTCACGGCATTTAGCCGGCTGAAGTCTAACATTCCTGGCCAAACTGAGGAAGCGCAGCGTGGATGAACTATCGCTGATTAGTGCGTTCTAGGAAAGCGTATTGAATTGTACCTGTTGGGGCACATGAAACTAAAAACAACTGGCACTACGTGACACAGTTTTTGCTGGACACTAACAACTGTGTCAGCGTTTGCAGTCAGCGGTGTGTTTGCCTACTGCTGATGTCATTCTGTGTTAGCCTTGTTCCCTTTACGTTCGGACATAAACTGTTAATTCTAATATAGGCAAAGTAAAACGCAATATTTTACGAACCTTGGAATCTTGGAGAAGCTTAATATCTGTGCAGCCTCAGAGCGCTGCCTGGTATTTTCATTTCCTGACTGTACTATACTAAATGCAAGCGTTGCGCGGTTTTACGGGCTACGGTCCGAAACTGCTCGGGAATTCAAGATTTTCTGAGATTGCATGGTCCATAAACATTTGCCGGTGTCTGTAAATTTATACGAACTTCCCGTCAGCAACGCACAGATTTGGGCTAGTTCGTGTTCCATGACTGGTTCGTTCACCGGCTGTTATTCTGGGTCCATATTTATCAAAAGCTCTTATACCCCTGTCACTCCGACACCCGCGAACTCCTTTTAACTCCGTCGTCTTCATCTCGAGGGACATGCACTCGGTGTAACACGTTCGCCCTTCCGCTAAGGGAGTTTAATGGAACTTTTGGTCAAGGAAGATCGGCGATCTCCCTCGGCCGCTGAAGGGAGTACTCTCGTGCCCATACTGGTTGTTGTAGAACTGAGAATTTAATGATTATTTGCCTTAAAATTAACGTTGCTTGTGTTTAGAACATTTCTATTGAATTAAATAAAAGTTCGAGCACAATTCAGCAAAAGTTATGCTTGCTGCGGCACGATACTCTCGACCTAGGCCGCTTGGCGCCATGTTTTTCTCGTCTTTCAGAGCGTTCACATGAACCCGACACAAGCGGGTCGAGTCGGCTGGTCGGGCTGGAATATGCCTGTCAAGTTCATGTGAACGCTAGCCGGTTGGGCTGAGCGAGCGTCGAGTCGGGCTCAGTCTGCCCGACTGCGTGCGGTAGGTTGGCAGAGCCCAACCCATTTGCAGTGTGCATGTAAACGCGGACGGGTCGGGCCCGCCAGCGCCGAGACTTGCGCGGGACCACTGTGACGTCGCGATTTATAGGCGCAGGCAGCGGGAATAGTATCAGGAACAGGCCAATACAAGCACTGTGCAGTGCAACCTGATCGTAGTGATAACACCCATGAAGACGGCAGCGGTAACCGGAAGCACAGTTCGAACGCGTTGATGTCTCGGCTCAACGCTGTGTGCCTTCATTGTCCAGACTCGCCATAAGCGGATTCATCTAAACGCGGTCACGTCGGGCTCGGTCAGCCCGATTTCTTACTCGACCCGCTTTCGTCGGTTTCATGTAAACGTTGCCTTTGTCGTGCTAGTCGAGCAGTAGTTGGTGTAGTCACTGAAGACTCACACCGGCACAGTACACAAAATAAAAGGAAAGCTCACGTGGTCACATACCGTGCACAAAATGTTGCGTTTTAAGTATAGTTTGCAGCAGTTAGGGTCACAGAATGCAGAGCCTACTCGATAGGCCGCAAAGAAACTTTGCCGTGGTTAAATGTGGTTAAACAAGTTTGTCGAGTGACAGCATGGTGTTGTTTACTTTGGGAAATGACACAGACGCTGCTCGGCGCGGCAGCAGCAGCGAGCGAATTGACCTTCGTGCTGCGTCTCGCTTCAATGCGAACTAAGTGTCGAAAGCACAGCGCATACGAATCTACCAGCACTCGGCGCACATTGTCCACATCGCAGATCTCTCTCAAGATATGGGCACCCACGCGGCGTACGCAGCAGCAGCCGGTAGTGGCTGGCTAAGTCCTAGTTTGACCTTGGCTGAGCGTGAAGGTCATATTTACGGACCCAGGCGTTCTCTGGGTTTGTACCTGGAGTAGTAGAGCTGTTGCTCTAAAACACAGATACGTACAGAGTGGCTATCGTCGCTCTCAGCACTGCTATGTTTAGCGAGCGCACTTTTATTTTTAACGAGTGGTATGTTTTTCGCGTCAAATGTATCGAATAATATATGTTTTATGGAATGAGCATTAAGTATAATAGCTAACAGTGTAATTAGAAGTTACATTTTTGTACTTGTTCAAAAACCAAACACCGCTGAACGCGCCTCTGGCGGCTTCATTGAATAACTCATGACTGGCCGTGTGACAGGACCATAACATCCTTGGAGGTTGAACTCCCTTAGAAAGTATCGCGCTCCGTTATCCCAAATAAGTTCGTGCGTGCCCGTGTGACACGAGTATTGCTCTAGGATCATTGGTAAGAGAAAGTTCCAGCCAATCCTGAGGCTTAAAATAAAACTCCGGTCAGTGGCAAAGAACATTTACGAACGAAAAGCCCATGAATTTTGTCCATGCTGTGTGCTACAATAGGTCGTTCGGGAATGATTTCAAGGCAGACGTCGTGCAGATTATCGCGATCTGTTTGGCCGTTTCAAGAGAAGTCTAAGTTTCTTATTTTAGTTTCTTTTTAACAGCGAAGCTGTTTAAACCAGCCGTCAAACGTGCGCGTTTTACGAAAAGCCAGCCGCACCGTAACCATGGCAACCAGCGAAGCCGTAGCTGCATGCCACTGCGTTGCCTAGAAACCACCTCGCAGAGCGTCGCGCGCTATGCTCGGGAGAGAGAAAGAGAAAATGAGAGCGAGAGAGAGAGAAACAAATTGTAGCAGCTTCAACAAGGCAACGCACAGAGGTGCTGCCGACGCCAACCGCGCTTCTCCGTTTCCCCGCATTAGCGCCGAACGCTCGCGTTGTCCGTGTCTGCAGCAGGCGCAACTGGCGGCGGCACGGCCGAGCTCCCACCAGCTGCAAGCTACTGCGCATGCGCCGTGACGTCATCCCGGCGTTTCGTCTGCTGCGTGCCGCCCGTTCACTGTGCATAGCTTTCGCCCCACTTCCCCTACGTGTGCTCGGACTGCAAGTGCTTCGCGAGGCGTTCACCGATGCCACTAAGCACGAGGAAATGCCTATACACTTCGAATAACTTAGCATCACTTCGTATAGCCATGACCAGCTAGCAACCGATCAGCTCCATTGTGTCTTTAGCCTTGCGCCACTAGTGAAAGCTACCCCGATTCTTTTTTTTTTTTACTTTTCAGTAAGGTTAAATAGGATCCTCAGGTGCTGTATTTTACATAGGCTCCATTCATTATCAGGGTCCGTATTCACAACAACATTTTACGCTAGAATTGTTCATCAGAGTATATTTGAGCAAATCCAGATGCTGACATATTAGAGAAGGCAGCCGGCCAAAGCAAAGAGCACTTCCAAACAAAAGGCTTCCCCATGTTCGTTTTCCACTTCATCATTGAAGCTGACGAAATCGCTTCCCAGCTATCTCCGTGATCAGTCACTCGGCACGACAGGTCACGAGAATTTCTTAGAATAGGAGGGAAAAAAAAAAACGTCTTAAAATATGGTACCACGGTAGTTGAAGACGTGGAAATGAACCGTTTCGTTAAGCATGTGTTGCCCACATCGTGCATTAATCCACTCTACCTACCCTAAAATTCTAATAAATTGCAGAATTATAGATGTAATCTGCTAAGCTGTAATTTCTATACAACACAAACATGAAGAATTAAATATACTGTATAGGTGCCAGCATCACCCAAAAGTATCTGCAGTTCTAATCTCCGGACATTGCCACTGACCAAGAAAGTCCAGCAGCTGAAGTAGCGTGGCGTGTCGTGGGTTTAAAGCGTTTCTCAAGACCGTCCTTCAGGTTGTAAGGCGTCTACAAATACAAATAAAATGGTCTAAGTCCTCGTCAACAGAACAGGTGGGACACAATGACCTCTCTAAGGCGCTTATAGCATTCCTACGGGATACAGTACTGCATGAGACTGTGTAAATAACTGTCGTGTCAGTGCGTTTTGCGCAGGTGTACTATGTGTTAGGTTAGTCAGCCTGTCACTAGGCTAACCTCTCCAATATCATTAAAGTGCCCCTCTCCTTTCCACAAAAGTATGTGCAAATGTGTAGGTATAGTATTCAAAAATTTCAACACAAACAACGATAGCGCTTAAACTGACAAGTGCCGCAAGTTGGGCGGTTTAGTAAAGTTGCAGCGTGAAGGAGCCTGAAACTTTAAAGTAACCGCTTCTTACGTCCACGACGTTTTTAATTTTCTAAAAAAAAACAAACGTCCACGTACTCCACGTTGTTTATCCGTCACCTGCGGACTGTTCACGATTACTCCTCAGATTCCTGCCTCCTTTCTCATTCGGTTTACCCTGTGGATAGCCCCATTATCGTGTGGCCTCTTTGAGTACCGTGCTATAGACTGTATACCTGAGCGCTTCACAGGCAAGGAGGAGCCTGAGCACACCGTCCCGCACAGCTGGCGTCGTAGTGGGCTGCTGGAAGTAAAGGCCTGCCAGCTCGACGGAGCGAAAGCCGCTGTTGGTCGCCTGCAACAGCCGGTCGACTAGGAGCTCGAAGTCTTCGGCCACGAGGTCTACGACGAAGGACTTGAGAGCCGAGCAAGAACCTAGCACACAGCAGAGGTCGTCCTCCGCTTGTATAGATGGATAGTCCGGCGGCGGGATGACCCTAACCTGTACAAACGACGGCGGGAGTATGAACGTGGGTAATTATATCACCACGCTACATTTATTCACTAGAAGGAGGGGGGGGGGGTGAAGTGGTAGGCAGGGAGGTTAACTAGACGAGAATATCCGGTTTGCTACCTCGCACAGGGTAAAGGGTAAAATGGAAGGATGAAGGGTAAAGGAGGAAAGAGTACACCATAGGCGCGACTGCAACGCAGGTGCGTCAAAAATTGCGCTCACATGTTGTAGCCACAAAAGGAACTCAACATAAAAGATAATTAGTCTACCGAGCTTGGTTTGTATGTCTTGGGGAACCTCAAAGACATTTTTTGGCCTAAACGCCACAAAACAGCTTCAGACAGTGTCTGAAAGAACAATCGAATAGCGGGAAGAACCACGCTGTTATTTTTTACGTATATGTAGTGTAGAAGCAGTGAATATTATAAAATTGAAAGAACGGTAGGCTCGAAAGACAAAATATGTGTCATGTCTCATGTCTCACTTCGAACTATTATCGTTCCTGTTACCTTTGCCAAACCTGCGAAAGGCTGGGAGACAGGAACGTGGTTAGCCACGGTTCGGCACTGGATGAGGCCGAACGCCTCCAGCGACGGGCATAGGAAGGCCACGGCATTTAGGTCCACCTTGACGAAAGAGTGCAGGCACAGTTCCACGAGCTGGCAGCCAACCTCGTGCAGGAGACTCAATGTACTGGTCTCGAAGCATCCGGCGAGCTTAGCGCTCACCCACATCAGCTTCAGGTAGCGCAGGTGGGAAAACTCCCCCAGCGCCAGCACGGATTCGTGGCAGTCTACGTACATGTCCAAGTCGACGAGATTCGGGCACGCGACTGTGGTAATCTGCACGCAAAGCGCAGACGGGCCGCTTATGTCGAAGTCCCTCTGTGGCGGCGGACGCTTCGGCTGGTCCGAGCCGTACACGAAGGATCCGAGCGCGGTCTTCTGCAGGCGATACCTGCAGGTGAGGCCCCCTTCTTGGAGGAACGGTTGCTCGTGCAGGTCCAACAGGGCTCCCGACACGTCTGCCCGGAGCTCGACGAGTTGCGTGCAGTGGCACAGGAGGTACGACACGGTGCGCCGTGATGCACTCGAGAAGTAGTCGCCGTACGAAAAACACCTGCACGTGATATAGCGGGTCAGGTGACTGGCTGAATGAAATAGCTCCTGCGTGACATCGCTAAAGCAGTCGAAAACGGCAACTTTCTGAGAATATATATATATATATATATATATATATATATATATATATATATATCCGGCAGAACCCATCTCACGATGAATGTCGACGATAATGCGATTAGCATTGAGGCAATGTATCGACACACCGCGTATCTCAACCGCCGAAATGCGTCATGTGTGAGGCGTGCATGCCGCCGGCCTGCTTTGTCACGCTTCCCTCGGGGCACTCTGCGCCCTCTAGCGCCACCGCAGTTTCAAGCATAGTTTGAATAAGTCATCTCACCGGTTCACATTATGGGTGAAACAGCAATTCTTTGTACATTCTCTACACTTTCTCTCATCTTTCCTTCTTCCTGAAGTTGAACTCTTTCTGTATTTGTGAACAATAACGTATAGGAACAACCATCTTGAGTCTCACCTGAGCCGAGGCCAGAGGGGGTCGCCGGTTTTTTCAGCCTGGGCGATGATCTCGTCCAATTCACGGTGACAGTCATACGTGAGGCTCAGCTCTTCCAGATTCTCAAGCGCTGACAAGTCCAGGAGGGAACGGCCGCTAAGGCCCAACCTGACCAGACAATGATCAGACGCTTTAATAATACGCATGCCCCAGACGTAATCGGAATAGCAAACTATGAAGAGGAAAAGTTGTACATATATAGTTAATAAGAGCTTACATGCATGATAAATCTTATTGAAAGCGCAATGGTCGAGACGTTGAATTAAATGGCGACAAATTCGCAAAAAAAGGAAGACAAAGCTCGAAAGGAACACCGTACGGAAAGAACATTTTTACACCTCTCTATATTAAAACCACGTTACCAAATATACAAACACGGCATTTATAAGGGAAACAACTGATAAATAGTGCCCTAAAGGCAATAAAGGGTCTGCTTTGTGGAGGTCTGGTCTTGTGGGCGCAAGTAGCAGTCGGTTATATCTGCCAAAAAGCTAAGGTTTGTCAATTTCCTTTTGAAAAGAATTGGCGATAAGATGAAACTCGCACGTGAATTCGGCAAAGCAGTAGGTCTTTAGGTGCTCGTTTAGAAAATGTGTGAAAAAGCTTGCAAGCTTCATGTGCTGCTATGGCGTGGGGTGCCACGCATCATTGCCACACATGAAAAGGAGACGACTGTGGTGATCAAACATTGCGCGCGAGTGACAAAAAACGGCGATAAGTATCAGAAACGTGCGATAATGGCATAACATAAACAATTCAGTGCTAATTTCTAGAGTTACATAAGTAGGTAAACAGTTATATTTCTAATAGGCTTTGGGCTAATGCGTAAACGACAACTGTGCCATATCCACTATATATATATATATATATATATATATATATATATATATATATATATATATATATATACCAGAACTAACCTAACACCCTCTATAACACGCCGTCCGCCAAAGCTTAGGTGTTACTTTGAGAGGTTTACGTTTATGACATCGCTACATTTTTTGTTTAGCTGACGCTGCTCGGTCATCTCTTGAAGACAGCCGACAGGAATCGATACCGTTCTCACGGTGAGATGTAGCTAGAAAACGTTGACTGCCAGCACAAAACATCATTTGCTCCTTTTGGAACGCCCCAAGTTTTCAAAACAACCAGCCGAAACACAGAGACTCTGTGCTCTGCATTCGCATCCCATCTAGGCTCTACCGTCGCGATGGTACCTACCTTTGTCAGCTATTACTAGAAGTGGCCTTTTCGAATAATTTTGTCCTCCGCATCGGAATGGCCGACAACGCTACGTTTGATGACTGGGGTTGCGAGGAAACACTTAAACACGTTCTGTGTGACCGCCCTCGATACAGCCTGCAGAGGTGATTGCTAGTGACTAGCGATAGCTCACGTTCATCACAGCCTATTGTCAGAATAAAGCGTTTGAAAATGCCGAGCACATCAGCCATCAGAGCAAGGGCGACGAACAAGTGTTAAGGAGCAAACATGCGCAAACAGCCTCAGCCTTAATCGGCGTTAATTGTGACCCTGGGCGGCGAACATGTGATTGTGCTCTGTCTCCTCTCTCTCTCTCTCAATCATTCTCTCTATCTATTTTCTTCGTATCTTCCCATATCCCACAGTATAGGGTAGAAAACTGAATTTCCTTTCCTGTTTAACCTCCTTGCCTATCTTTTTTTATTTTGTCTCTCATCTTCATTAATGCTCTTGGATATACACGTAACGAGTGTACCTGAGCGCCCGCAGCTTGGGGGCCGAGCGCAGAAGCCGGCCGACGTTCTCGAGACTGCGCAGGATGGACTCCGGTCGGCGGCCCCGCACGTACACTCCGTCGATCTCCACCTCCTGCAGCAGCGCCGCCGCACCCGGGTCGCTCAGCTGCCGGAGCGCCGTCGAGAAGTCGCGGCTGTGTATCTCCACGTCCCACAGCGAGAAGCAGCGCAGCCGGCCGCTCCGAACGAGCAGCTGCACACGCGACGGTCAGACAGCCACCGACAAGATCTTTACACACTCTCCGCAAACTTTGTGGCTATTTATAACGTCTACCGGCAGTCCATTTACTTACGACCCGATAATTGTTGTCTACTGTTATACTTATAGCCCTTATGAAAACAATTACACAGAAAGTATATGGACGGATGGAAACAAAAGACATGTTAACAACCTTTCCCTGCAGGCAATCTATATAGATATTTGCACGAAAAGCACATGCAGTGGCACATTTTGTTTCTTTATCTTTATCGAGAAGTCGCGCAGCCCAGCACCTAAGCACGCTAGACCATGATTTTATGCAGTGGCACAGACTTAATTTTCTTCATCATCGTTCGCAATCATTACTACGCAACTGAGCATGTTGGCTGTTCTTCCTATACAAGTGAAGAAAATGTCTTTTTCGCTTATGTCAGGGCGCTCAATTCACTAACACATACTCATTCTTGATAAGAATGACCGATAGCGCTGATTGTAATGCATATGGTTACGAGGAAACTATCGAGCAGCAAATGAAGGGCTTGTCCTCTTTACCGCTCTGAACTAGATAGACGGAAGACCTTTCTTGTTCTATGAGACCTTGGGGCCGTGGTCTCACATATCCGAGCCGCAGAAAGCTACAATTGCACAGCTGGGACTTGAGAAGGCTATGGGCTCGTTCAACTCTCTCGCGTCCTTTGATGTTTTCCCCGCATGGCTCCTGCGTCTCGTGACATCAGATTTTCCATGCATAGCACACACGCGGCAAATGGTGGCGGTGTCCTAGCTACACAGTACAACGAGAGATAGCGCTATGATGATGATTTATTGGCATACCCTTTGAAACGGGGCGGTGACAAATAGTCACCTAGCCTGCTTGATTTAATCAGGTATGCTCGCGCCACCTGATGGCGTGAATATTCAATCGCAATAGGGACTTGCTTCCTCCCCTTCCTTTTCTTGCTTCTTTTGGACTGTTGGATGCCGTAGCCTCCCGCAGTCCCATGCTGCAAAATACTTCGGTGCGAAAGGCTTCGGTGCGCAGCACTTGCATAGTCGAACGTGATCGCTCGGATGCGCTTCCCGTCTCCGCACCTGCGGGTAGCTTAGTTCTCGATTTCCGGCATGGCTGAACATTATTCGCACGGTATCCTTGCGAGATTAGTCGAACTTCATCGATTATTCAACGTGTTCCCTCGAGGACCCATTCGTTGTATATGTATTTCGGGTAGCTTATACTTATTGCGTAGAAGGTGCTATAAATGGCTCCTTTTATGCTTGCGTGTCGTTGTTTCCTTTGTTTCTAAGAGCTCTTCAGACCCCACAACGCAGCCGGACTGAGCCACCGTCAACGACACAGCGCTGAGAATTTCCATTACGTAGATTATTTCAATGCACGTCGCCTATTGACTTTCCTTACTTTAATATTTACTCTCTTTCTCTCAGTGTAGGGTACCCAAGAGGGTTCAGACCAGGTTAACCTTCCTGCCTTAATTCTATAATTTTCTCTCTCTTCTGCACGGATAATTAGACGAGACTATAGAAAAAAGGACACTATGGTAATAAGTGCGCGAAATACAGTCTCTCTGGATTCACTTTTGCAACAGAGGTTGCGCGAGTCCGAAAATGCAGTTTTCGTATGCCTTAGCAAGAATTGCGCCGTGCAACAGCTAGCTAAGAGAAAGCTGCACTGCAAAAACTTTCTTGACTCTTGCACCTGTTTATCTGCATGGTTCTACTTAGAAGGAGCCATACACAGGGAGTCTGATGAATGGCCTTTGGTTAAAAGATTAAGAACCAGGGCTATAGTTGCGAGCGTGCACCCGTTCCGCAGCCGGAAGACAACAGAGGGGAAAAAACGTTTATGAAAAAAAAAAACATTTTTAATTTAACAGCATGAAATGGAACAAGGCGTTAAGGTCGTTCTAGTTTCATTCATGAGTACCGTGATGGTGAAAAATTGAGAGCTCTCGGTACGATAACTTCAATTACCCATTATTTCACATGTTCCAAGAATACAAGCGTTGAACCGAACGTGATATTTTTTCTTCTTTCTTAGGAGCCATGTTTTTTTTTCATTTTTTAAATATATTCAGCAGCATTTTGAAATGTAAGTGCCATGAGGCTCATTTCCCTATTTGCAAATGCTGTCTTGCCACAAACCCCGCCAGCCTGCGTTTTTTGCATCTCACATTTGCAAATGGCTTTATGTTACTCGATTAAACAAAGAGGGTAACCATCGGCAAATAAATATTCTAAAATGCTTTTATGTACTCAATACCAAACAAATGACCACCGAGTGCGCAAGTCACGTACGGTTTAGCACCGGGGGCAGTGAATGATTTGTTGCTCACGCTGAGGTCGTCTGCGCGCACGTCAGGTGTCATCTTGTCTCGAGCCCTCGGTGACATCTGGATGACCGTCTCGATGAGGTCCTCAACCAGGTCGCTAGGAAAGATGCGAAAGGGATTCACCTCCAGCGGGCGCGCGCGGTCGTCCGGTGGCTTCCGTGCCGTCATGATGAGCAGGACCACCTTGCGCAGACACCGGGACTTTAGGGTGACGCAGTCGTCCAGGCGTTTGAAGCAGCTGCATGGTACGTTGGGCTGCTCACGTGTCCATGGTGAAGGATACTTACGTCCCAAATCGAACGGGATAATTGTCATACATTAAGCCTGACGACTTAGATTAACCATATCCGCGTGCTTTGGGTTGTTTCCGGCAGATCCGGTACCAAAGTCTTCTCCGCTCTTACCGGTGATTCCGCTGGCCTCACTGGAATCAATTTTTTTTTAAATCGAGTACTTACGAACCAATATTTAGCCGACATTGAATGCTGCATCTTCTGTTTTGGAAACACGTTGTCAACAGTCGAAAGGTACGTCTTATTTCAGACACACGTGTTATGGGCTCGATACAAAGAGCCGATTTTTTGCGCCGCTGTACTTGCAGACACAATGTGTTTGCAGAGGACTGCTAGGTACGCTTGCGCACTGTGTAATTATAGTTTTTAGACAACGGCGAGAAAGTACGAGACAAACAAGAGATACAGGCAGTGGCGTCCACGCATTTCTGTTATTTATGGGATAATAAATGTCTAGCAACTTGTTCAACGTCATTTACTAGAAACCTGCCTAAATTACTCATTGCAGTGGGAAATACGCGGCAACAAGTAAGGAAACGACCGGGAAATAATCAAACGTCTGAGAGTACGCTTGAATCAATGGCCTAGCAACTACCTCAATTGCCCATTTTTCTAGACACGTCTACAAAGCGTAAACTTGGCACGTTAGGTCCCCTAAATTGCATCCCATTAGGATGTCTTGCTCCTCGTCGCACAGTTTAGGTGTTCTAGACAGAAATGTGGACGTTTCTAGAATTTTTTTAGCTGCGACTAAAATAGTGAACATATTGCGTGCTATATTTTAAGTGGACACAAAGTTAAATATTCTCTAGGACCATTGTTTATTTCAAGTAACAGAGAGGTGCGACTAATTAGTATGTCGACGGGGCGGCTAAACAGCGGTCACGGCAACAGGTTTCGAAACTGCTACGCTTACCGAAGCGCCGTATCCCTCATACCCCGAGAGAGCGTGATGTGTCAGTGGCGTCGTCGATCCGTTTTGGTGTGTCTGTTGGTCGAGAAAATAAAAGCGAGAGGATGGCGATCAAAGCGGCGAGGAGGAGAGGAAGGGCCAGCCTGTGTTTGACGCCGTCTCCGGGGCAACAACAAGTCGCCTTGCACAGCCTTCGGTCGCAAGAGAATGGCTGCGGCAGCGAAGATGACACAGATGCTAGACGATGAGAAGGCATCGATTATGCGGCTATCGACTGGCGCCCGTCAGATACCCAAAATAAAAGCACGCACTATTCACAGATTTGTATACTGGGACGCTGGCGCCGTCCTTGTGCATTTTGTGAAGAAGCATTGCATGGGTCTTTGGACGCAATATTCCCCTGGTTCTCGCTCGGTGGCAAAACGCGGTAAGCTGTCTACATAGCGTGTCGGGAGAATGTGTGAACGAAAAAATTCGGCAGAACCCATCTCAAGATGAGTGTCGACGGTAACGCCTTTAGCATTGAATCAATATAGCGAAACAACGTATTGCCACCGTCGAAACGAGTTAAGTAAGAGGCGTGTACTGTAGCGGGACTCCTTTTTCGCGTTGCCTTAACACGCTGTGTCACCTAACGGCGCCGCAGCGAAGCCTCCGCTTGGCCTCCGAAATGCATGGCGAGCCGGCCCATGCGAAAGCTGGGAAATGCGTCATGCGGCAACTGGGCTACTCTCGTTTTCATATCATCAAATGGTTCCCGGCCCATATGGGAATCAGTGTGCACTCTGATGTTCTTAACGCCAATGAACTATCCCATGACTGCGCGCGAGGTATAACACACCGCGGCGGTTCCGGTAGACTCACGGGCGGCGGCTTAGGACTGTACAGGGACTCGCTCCTCACCTTCCATGAAATCTTAGGACATTATCAACCTGCTCGGCGGGCCTTTCCGCTACCACATCCTAAACTCACTAGACCACAATCGTCGGCCTTTCGCATGCTCCAAACCGGGGTCGTTCCCCTCCAGGGGCCTATACAGTCACTTCGCGCCTAGTGTAGAACCCCACTGTCCAGACTGTGGGGAAACGTACTGCTCTTTATCTCATATGCTCTGGCAATGCCCTGCGTTACGCAGCTCATCGCTTACCACTCTAACGGACTGGGAGGCAGCCCTTAAGAGCGGCGACCTCTCAGAGCAACTACGGGCTGTCCAGAGGGCCTGCGGCAGGGCGGAGGACCACGATCTTCCGACACGCACCGGCGTGGGTGCGGCCCGCGACGACTACGGGGACTCCCTGAAAAGGGAGGTGCCCTAAAGCGGTTCCTCAGGACCACCAATAAAGTTCTTTGTCTGTCTGTCTGTCTCTCGCCCTTCTTTGGAAGTGTACGTGCACCTAGCTGTACTCGGTGACTCAAGTTGACGAGAGGTTCATTGAATAGCGGCACACACCCAGTGCAATTGTGGCGCAGCCTTCTAAAGCGTCGGGTTGCTGTCCTTGAGGAGCCCTTATGACGTGGGTTCGATTCCGCCCAGTATCGGAGGAATTTGAAGGATTTTTTTTCTTCGTTGTAGAGCGGGGCATTCCCCGTGGCACGTACTTAGTTACCAAAGTTGGCATCAATGACGTTGATTGAAGAGCGGCACAAGCCCCGTCCCGCATCTACAGTGACCTGTGTCGGTGTGAAATAGGTTCGTTGAAGCGCTAAACATATGTACACATTCCCACATACGCAGTGAGTCAAGTTGGCTCGACGGTTGGTTTAAAACTCTGTTCCCTCAGCACACCCTCCCGATGCGCTACCGATTCGACCGTGGACCCTGTGCCCCAGGTAGGCGGGAAAACGGTTAGATACATAGGAAGCTAGTCCCCAGAAAGTACATGAAGCACCCTAAGAACGCGAACACCCTGAAAAATAAATTACGAGAAGAATAGCGCCAGCAACAGGACCAACGAGAGACACACCAAAACAAGCGTATTTCATCGGTCGTGGCGGAGCGGTTTTTTGTGAAAATGTTGCTCAACCAACTACTCCAACTTCGCACTCGAGTAAAAAGGAAAAAAAAAAAGCAAGCAAGAAATAGAAAAGGAAACAAATGGGGTGCTACTCCCTCAAATCATGGCGTGCATGAGCCGCTTGTTCTGATTGCCTTCCCGCCTACCTTCCCTATTCATAGCTGTAAAACACCTACCGCGCATGGCATAGAAAAGTAGTGAGAAATATCCAGACGAGAAATGGAAACTTCTCGATGAAATATAAATCAGTTCTTAATATCCAGCACAGTTGTCAATCATGTCCCGACTAAGAACGTGTCTTTCGGAGAAAGGCTCGAAAACGCCACTCACCGTCGCCGGTTTCCCGAGGGTCAAATACAAAAGCATTTGGCAGAATACATCCCTGATGTCTGTTCATGTAAGCGAAGATTTCTTAGTTGCGAAGAACGGTGCATTGAAATACAACATATGTTATGTAGTGCAGGTATCTTTATTTACATATTAGGACGTGCCCATGCTTCTGGGTTGCTTGTTTTATTTTTGTTCCGCAGATGTCTGAATTTTCTGAGTGTGCGCCATTCACAACTGATCGAAAGGCTCTCCTGCAGTCTCTTTTATATATGTCTGGTGACGTCAGTTGCCTCTTTATGGCTGGTTAGTTGTTCAGTGTACTTTTTTCCAGTTACTTGGCGAAACGCAAGTGCTCTCGGTACTGCCGATAGACCCCGTGCCCGCGACTTCCGCGAGCTTAATTCACCTGCTATTATGCGAATGAGTCATAAATCACGTGAGTGAATTAAGTGATATAAACGTTTCCAACAGGGATAAGGTTCCTCAGAAAGGCTGTCCTGCGTTTCGATCGGAGTACCTATCTTTGTCAAAGGCGAAACAAATGTAGCGCACTACCTTTAGTCCAACGCCCAAGTCGACAGAGGGTTATAAGATATTCATGAGGGTCAACAGTGCGGAGACATTGCAGGATGCGTCTTTCGAATTAGGCACTATATAAGCCGCAGATACAAGACTACATAACGTCGGTAATAGAGGTCAAGAGAAAGTGGCGCAGTCGATACAGGTTAGACGAAAGGGACTACAAAGTGCGCCGGTGATTCCAAGAAAGCTTCGGTTTAAAGTTCTAAATCGCTCGTACCGTGATTTGCTTGAAAAACAATGCAGTGCACGGCCACTCAGTCGAAGGATCGAGCGGCCGTGGCAGTGCGTAACAAAGCTTGAGACAGGGTTAGTATTACGTCACTGCAACAGATAAGATTGTTTTTTGACGGCATTAGAATGATTTCATCCGCATTTTTTCGCAGTTTCGCTACGGAATTATACGCGATGAAGGTGATGTCACGGTGAAGCAAGAAAACCAGTCATTGCCGCAGAAATGAAACTATGCGGAGAGAACGGATTATATACACGAGTTTGCGTGGTGGCGTGTGATACTGAATTTCAATGCCGCAACAAACACGCCTCTTTCTTTTGCTGGCATGTGTAGAAAATTGTGGGTTCTTGTCGTTGGTGACAAAATTTGTTCGTTGAAAAATTTTTTACGAGCTATAGGAGTTCGAAAAGAAACAGAGACGTTCCAGGCAACCAGAAAATAAAGCGGACATTCAGAAAGTGGACAGAGGCACTGTATAATGGATTAATGTAGCCCCAAATATTCGCTGGGAAGCACGAAAGACGACGAGCATTTTTTTTCTTTTTATATAAAATAAGTTTGAAATTCCCACGAAGGAAGTTTGTTCTTCTAAAGCCAGTGGTGTAGAACGTAACGCTGTTACATATGGAACAACAGAAGGCGTCAAAGTATGTAGAATTAGATTATGGTGTTAAGTATGCTGAAGCTGACAAAGACGCATCACCGTGTATTATCGCCTGTATCTAAAATTTAAGTTTAACGAAAATATCTGCAATTCTTTGTAATTTTCTGTGATAATATCACCTGCTTGTCGAAACTTAAGTACCCACGATGACGAAATCGAACCTCTTCGTTGAAATGCAGGATGATAGTTTGTTTTTGCGCTAGTTGGTTTTGGGTCACGTTGAATTTCTTGCAGTGGGGAAATACGAATGATGAGACATGAAGGCGGCGAACTCGCCCCTGTCTGGGATGATATCCTTTCAATTTTAATTGCTGAGAACTAGCATTAAAGCTGGAATGAACTCAGTACTTGCAGATAAGCTTATGTCCTTTCTCGAGACTTACTCTTCGATCGTTTCACCATTACAAATACGTATTAGTGACCCCGCTATGGTAAAGTTTTCGTTCGCACACTTAAACGCCTTAGCTCTGCTCTGATGAGCAGTAGTCAAACAAGGAATGTCGATGGAGCCAACGTTTCGTCAAGGATACTTGTATTTGACAGGACAGGGGCTAAGGGTTTTTTTTTTCGCAGCTTTTTTATGTACGCGTAGCTCACCGTCCGCCATCCTCAACTGGGGGAAGAGGAGGACGAGAATAAGCCGGTGCTTAGTGCGGGGTAACCCAAAGTACTCAAAGGAATGAAAAACAGGACAAAAATGAAAGGCGGAGAGACAAAGGAAGGTTTGGTGTCGTGATAGATAGAGGAACAAGTAAGCGAACTTCTTGTTAGGTTCTGTGAGATAGCGGAGATAAAAACCAGAAACAGAAAATAATTTATGCTTAAAAGTGGGCACTACTAATAGAGAATGCTGGCTTTCTAAAAAACAAAAACAACTATGCGTATAATTTCTTCTGATTGAGGTAGTAAAGAGTATCTTGGCTACTCCACTTCTCTATACTATGCAAAAAAATAAAAAAAAAATAACTTCATTATTATTTAAATGCTTTACTGTTAGAGAAACAGGAAACGAACATAATTATTTAAACGTCCTATAAGCAGCAGAATACATAATTATTAACTAATGGTTGGCTGAAATGACACACAAACCAACGCTTACCATGTCCCTGCGTTTCTCTTATCTCCATAAGAGTGCAAAAAGAATGCGTCATTTATTTTTGCCCGACGAATTGCCGACGAGTTCAGGTTCGAAAACTGGGCTTTCCACTTTTCGAGGACTTTCATTAAATAAGTGATAGACAAAATTAACAGATTCGTAGTACTTTTCTGGACGACATGCCATAATAATACCAGCTAAAATGCACGCTAATATTGTAAGCATTAGTGACTCAGAAAAAATCCAGTGACGCATACTAACTTTTGGCGAATAGTGCTGTAGCACGGCGTAAAAAACGGGACGTAGCGGAATTCAGGAACATCTTTATCTGTCTTTATCATCGCCTCTATCTAGACTGCTGCTGTTATCCTAGGGCTGTCTGCTGTTACAGTGTAAGTGTGACGGTGAAAGTGTGACGAAGCTGGAACCCTGATGCTGCAACGTTCGCTTAAGAAAAGGTACATACGTGCTTCCAGAGGTGTAGCACTACTGTAGGTGATATCCAGAGAAATCAATGACACATTTCTCTGACGGCTTCAAAGATGTATCGCGCGCAAAACGAATTAAGTACACTATTGCTATTACAGTAACAAGCGCTAGTTGATGCAGATCTCAGCATAAGGAAGGAAGCGTAAAAAAGAGACCAGATTTCTTTTTTTTTGTATTGAAGCATGTATGACCGCACTAATGCATGCGCCCCTCACAACACTTTCGGTAAGGAGGAAAGACGGAGGTTAAAGTCATGCTTTAATATTTTATCAGCTTTCGTTTCCTTTAGGCCAGGCACTATAGCTTTCGTTTCCTTTAGGCCTGGCACTATAGGCCAGGCCCGTAGCCAGGAATTTTTTCGGGGGGGGGGGGGGGGGCGCACTTGCTGAAGCCCTTGACTATTTGGGGAAAGCACCTACTTTTCAGTAATTATTTTTGGTAACGCACGGAAATATAAAATTTTCGGGGGGGGGGGGGGGGGGGGGCTACGGGCCTGCTATAGACCGGTGACTACAATTTTTTCTAAGTGCAGATATGGCCTTAGAGATCTCATTGTAACGGATGCATTCTTTAGTCTGGAAAGTAGAGTAAGCGGCTACGCACTGAACCATTTTTGACGAGCTGTTTTCTTTTATGTGCTTAGAAAAGCAAGCATAAAATTTAAAAAAGTACGCACAAGAAACAAAAGCGAGCACATAAAGCTAATCTGATTCAATGTTTTTTTTCTAGCTCAGATACCTAGGCAAGAGAAAGTGGTCTTAGTACCAATATTCTCGGCCACCAGCGCGGCTATGGACTATAACACAGTAATCATAACTTGACCGTGTAGTATGACATATCATTTGACATACACGTGAATGTTCTCAAAGTAAAATAACAGGCGCCTGCGCTATATAGAAATCAATATTATCACTGTTATACTGTGCAAAACATTTATTATTTTGTTTTCAACACATGGATTACTTATGTAACGTGTATTAGAAGCACGGAATGGGGGAGTAGCGTAACTTATTAACTAATACCTTTAGTTACTATATTGTGCTTGTACGCGTAAGCGTATATTAGGACCGGGAAATGACAGCGCTTCTCCACTAAAGGTTACGACGTTTAACGGCCTATTCCAAAAAGTCCGAACCTGCAGTGACAAACCCCTTTATTATGAATCGCCACGTCCGGAAGTCATCGAAGTCACTGCTGGCACGATTCTACAAGGTACCGATAGATGGAGCCGCTGGACCGTACGACGCGCGCGAAAGAAGCGAATATGCGTTCTTTCGCCAGCCGGTGTCTTCCTCGCCACTTAAGTCGGCGAGAGGGCAGCTCTGTTCAATACACAAAAAAAAAAGTACTTTTCAAGTGGCTCGCCAGATGCTCTTATTCTATCCGTCCATAAAAATAGAGCAGTCCCTTTAGCACATCTAGGAAAAAGGTTAGGAAACTGCAAAGCGGGTTTCACCCCACGAAGCCGCGAATTGGGAGCAGCCAGCTTTACAGAGGACCTTTAATGAAATTTGCTTCGTCGTAACGCAAATAATGTTCGCTATAAGTGGTTCGTAATAGTTGCTCTTTCCTTGGAAATGACATTTAGCGTAGCCAGTAAAATATACAACTGGCCTTCGGCGGGGCAAAGCAATTGCATAATCCGGTGGAGGCGGAGCGCCAGAAATTATGCGCATCCCACGCATTGCCGGAATTTGTTTAAGCCAAGCTATTGCTGGTGTTTGCGAGGAACGCTGTTCTTGTTTAGAAACTCAAGTCGAGCAGTTGAGGAAGACCAACAGCAATTTTATCGGCAAACGCCTCGCGTCAACCAGGACTGACTTTAACCAGAGTGTAGCGCACATACTACGCATCAAACGGAACTCGTCCTGTACGAAGTGTTTCTCAAAGTTATACTTTGTGCCTGTAGACAACATAGTCTGATTCCGCTGTTGTCTCATCAATGTTTGTCGATGCTGACCCGCTTTGCACGTGCGAGCAAGTGTGCAATCGCGTTCCATGCCACAATTTGTTGTGTATCGATATTGCTCCGTTTCTCGCCGAAATGCTCACCGCCCTATGCTAATGCTAATGATAATTGGCCTCCGACTCAAACAAACGCGTTCCCCCACCCACCACGCCCCTTTCCCGCACCACGCCGCAATAAACCGAAAGTCGCCACAGCATTTCGACGCCATCTATGGGGCTCGAGCACAACTAAGGCGCGCGGGCCGTATGCGACCCGGGCGTGGATTTTCGGCGGGCCCGCGGTCGAATTCAGACTTCTGCTGTGTGCAAGTGCTACAATCATTGCATGGTCACATGAGGAGAAAAACGACAACATTGTCTCCAAACACAATGCATGCCAGGAACTGCTGTGAGCGTCCAGCACATAAAAAAAAAAAAAAACGTGATAACATAGGGTTAATAAATGAAGGCTCGGGTAGATTCCCGTGTGTGTAGCGTTTGGATGGCGCCAGCATACATATAAGATGGGATGGCCTGACCTGAGCGCAGGCGATTGTCTCACTAAAGAATGTTAGGGCCTGAGACAGCCGAAGGCTTTTGCAACTCGAAAATGGGTAGGAGGGTGTTGGTTTGGGAGCAACATGCGGGATTCTTGTGGGGCTCAGTTTAGCAGAGTTTTGTGGAATAGACTTCTGGCCGTCGGAAAATGGCACTCGGTGTATTTTCAACGTGAGTTAGGGAACGAGATCCGATTGTTGCTGTCTCACGGTGAAGGAAGGTATGCGACTTGCAAGTTGTGATGGCGATGAGGCTGGTAGTGTGATAGTTACAAAGGCCTTATTTAAAAGAAAAAAAAAAACGTGGGCAGCTGGCACTAGTGGTGCAAGGCTGGAGTAAACAGCGGAGCTGGTGATCGACCTAGCTTCTTTTAGGTTTTACTAGGCTTGGCTAAGTTTTGCTAGGAAATGCCAACTGCTGCTGGGCACGATATTCGGAATCGGCTCGCATCGGTTTCGGCGGGAGCCGGAGTTCTGCTGAGATCACGTGATCCCTCGGTGGGCGCGCGGTGTCGGTGTGGCTAGGCGAAGCATGTGCGCGGTAGCTGGGTAGGGCGGCGTGAAGCGCTTGGCGAAGCGATGGCATGCCTAAGTGAAGCAGGGGAGCAGCTATACCAGGTGGTTGCTAGGTGACGCGAAGTGACGTCATGGCAAGACGGAGCAGGTGCGCGGTCATAGCAGCTGACGCGGCGGCGAAGGTGCGTTGCCAAAGCTAGGCGAAGCGAGGCGCACCTGTGCCAAATGATTGCTTGGCAACGCGCGGTGATGTCATCGCCAGGCGCAGTTTCTGGTCTATGCTACTCGGCCCAACGAAGAGCTTCAACAGCTCCGCTGTTAAAAATAAATGTTGATGGTAATAGAGTGGAAACAGGCGTATGGTTACGGCACGGTACGAAGCCATTACAGTTGCGTGAGGAATACAGTCCCTCACAGCTTTCACAAATAAAGTAAGAACAGAGCCTAGAATTCTTCAGGACCTTGCCTACAAATACAGCTATATTATTCCTAACTGAGCATGGGAAACTCTGTGCGTCCCTTTGCTAGCGATATAAAATTCGTGTATAGCCATTGTTTCTTACTATTTCACGAATCGCAATTATATTAGAGTGGGAGAAGGGAGGTTGACTTCACTTGTCACAGAGGGAAAAGACTAGTTTTGAAGCGTTCCGAGATAAAGTATTTCTTAGACACAGCAGGATTTCTGTTGGAGAAAGTAGGTGATTAGCCTAAGACGTACCCGCGATCTCACGCGGCACTCAAGAATCATGTCAGGCATGGTCATTTTTAGGAGAAACAAAAGGAATATTAGGTTAGTTTAGAAAAGCATAAGAAATATTAGCAGTTTTCTCTGTGTTTCCTTTTTTTGGCGCCAAAATAACTCCACCTCCCTCCACCTCCGACGTATCCGTTGTTCGGCGCGGCCGACGTATCCGGCGTTCGACGGCGTGCCCCGGCTGCAGCCGGCGTCGAGATGCGACATGCTGAATTTTGCGCCGGCCTCGTCCCCCAGAATGCACCGCATCCGCGTCTCGTCGAGCAAGATGGGCTGGTGGATACTGGTGGCGGCACGTGCAGCGAGTTCGCAGTTTCGTATCATCCTGAAACTCCTAGTTTCGCATCAAATGCGCATGCGTCTAGGCGGCGCGGCGCACACGTTGGATTAGAGAGGGATCGGTTTTCGCGCCACCGTAACGTGACGAACCTGGCGTCGCCAACCTCCACTGAGGCTGGCTGACGCGCACGCTGCGTCGGACTATAAAGTGGCTTTAACCCTCTCTCGGGTAGCGGCACGGCGCATTTCGCGCCGCGCTTCCTCTTCCTCGGGAGTGACGATCATCTTTGGCCGTCCCATAATCACGGTGGTGTTCTCGGCGCGGTGGCATAGAGAAACATAAGTATATGTTTCTGTATGGCGGTGGTGGGAGGCGTACTGTCGCCTAGCCGCGGCGACACGGAGCTTTTATCCTGTGCAGTGACGTCATAGCCGCAGCTGTGGCACGGCTCTTGCGGCGCGCGCCCATGTGGCGAGGGTGGTGCACCCGCTAGGAGGCTACTCAATGTTTGGCTGTGGCGAGGGTAAACTGGAGCGATGACGTGATGCAGCAAACGCAGCACGAGGCGTCACCTAGCAACACCTCACACCAGCTGTGCGAGGCGTTGCTAGGCGACGCACATGACGTCATCGCTCGGCGAGGTTTTCCAGCGTACTACTGACGGCAAACGCCCAGATTAAACAGCTTCGCTGTTAAAAAAAAAGACACTTACCTTTTTGAATCCTTGAAAGACTGCCAATAATACCATTTGGCTGTGAAAAATTTGGCCCTATTTTCAATTTTCATGTACCATTCCTCGCATTTCTATAGCTATTTTATCTACGTCTATCTATGCCCTTGCTTTTTTGTGTGTAACCTGTCCCTTTGGAGTTATATTTCAGCATTTATGTTTTTTTTAATTGCAAGTGATTTCCACGCGTTTATCGGACTACTAAGCAGTTATGTGGGGCTCCTATCACCGGTTGCTGGGAGAACTGCTGCCCGTGGTCTATGGCATGGCCCGAGCTCTGGTGCGCGCGGCCGGACTGATCAGGTGTCAGAGCTGTCCTGGCCTCACGGTAAAAGGATCAAACCGCGGCTGTTTGAGGTCTCGATGTCTTTCTTAAAGGCCACGGCCTAGTCCGAGAACTCATGTCCCCGAATTTGTGCCAGATGAGCTCGAGTCTCAGCTGCTGGTCTTCAGGGATGACATCGCGGACGGTTCGGTTAACTGTTAGGGCATGTTCTTCTTTGCATGCCTAGCTCGGTTGTTCTACGAGTCGCGATGGCTCTTACCTAAGGTTTGTACATATTATAGTATTACGGTTTCATTCATTTGTGCCTCGCGCCCACGACATACTGTACGCGCTTCTAATAAATAAATAAATAAATAAATAAATAAATAAATAAATAAATAAATAAATAAATAAATAAATAAATAAATAAATAAATAAATAAATAAATAAATAAATAAATAAATAAATAAATAAATAAATAAATAAATAAGCCAATTCCCACTGCGATAACGCAGCGCTTGTCCCTTAAAGGGCAGTTGAGGGATGATACTAGAGTGCTCTATAGGAAGTCTCCCGTCAGGCACTGGGCACCACTGCTTGAGTGGTGGCTCGAGACCACTGGAGCGTTCCATGCGAACTGTGGGGAGCCATACAATGGCCTCCGAGAACATATCCAAGACTTTTGAGACCATGGCGGTATTGACCCTTTTCGCGGCAATCCCGTGGGCGCTGCCATGTTTGATCACGTGGTGACGCGTCCATTGCTTGCCTCAACTGCCTCCGTTGCTTCCTTGTTTACAATGGAAGTGTACGACGCCGGCGCGGCTTAGAAAACCTCTGTTTTCGGAGATATCGTAGACGGTGACTAGGTGGACGACACGAAGCTTTGATCACAGCTTTAGAGAACATGCAAAAGCGCTTTCGGAGCTGATTAAGCTATGTCCAAACGGCGCAAGCAGCGTATATGGTGCTTGTTCTAAAAGCGGGGCTAAATATGTATTCCAAGCTATCCCAGCTTTCCGATTATGAATTCAGTCAGGATTAGTGTGTTTTGCTCTTTGTTCTTTATTCGGCAAATATTTTGAAGCAGTGGCTTGTCAGTTTTTGACTCAGTGAAGTTCCTCAGTGCGGCCACTATCTGATTACTCAGTTCCGAGAGATTTGTTCTTGCTGCGCACAATGCTTGAAACGTAGCTGTTTTGTACATTGTAATACCTTGTAGCAAATATATATTACAGCTAGTAACTCGCCTACTCTTGTGAACCGTCACGAAACATTCAGATTCAACCATTCGTGTGCCATAGGTGTAGTCCGTCATTTATTGTGCGTATACAGTGCACATATATTCAAGTGTGCGCTCATTCACTTATTCTTGATACGTCGGCGATAGAGTGGGCGGGACAGATGTGTACAGATATAAACAGTGCAGATTTACGAACAGACGGGGCGCTATCTTACCTTCGCGGCAGCTTGGCGTACGGGTTCTTGCCGTCGTCTTCTTCACTTCGATTTCTTATTGTGTCTTTGTTCGGCGATTAGCTTTGTCGACGATATCGGAAAAAATAAAGAAAACCGCACCGACGGAGAAAAAGTGCCCTTTTGAAAAGTTTGTAAGCTAGAACTTCTGTAAGCTGTACGCTTCTGACTAATTTTCTTAAAGATCCGCGATTTTTTCAATTAAGGCCGTGAGTGGGTATACGACGCAACAAAGATATAGTTCTTTTTTTTTTCAACAGGCGCGCGGCCGCCTCCGCCCGAACCTTGAAACCTCGCTTTATGAATAGCCGGCGGCAACGCCACGGCAGCGGCTTTTTCTACGCAGCATCAACCAAACAAAAGCACGATTGGCCCGCGGTATACGCATTGCTCGAAATTGCATTTCGCTTATCAAATCAAGGAACTAGCAAACTGGCCGCAGAAATGTAGGTAGGGGCATCGTCGAGTGCTGTGGCTTGTTTATGACTTCCGCTGTCAATTGAAATGCGCAACAAAGAAGCGAATTTATTGAAGAAGCTTGATTGGTATGTAACAGTTTACGTATTGCAAATAGGCTATTTTTACCATAAGCGGAATGTTTCGCGTGCCAGAAATAAAACGAAGGTAAAGGACAGGGGACAAGGCAGCGTTGAAATCCGTGTATAAGTTCCATGTGATTAATTTCGGCAGCGTTGGCTTGGAGTAGCATTTTCAAATGGTTTCTTAAAGGAAGGGCCAATAGCCCCCTTTCTGACTTCTGCGGGTGCAAGGAAACAATCGCGCACCTTCTTTGAGAGTGCCCTCGTTTTAACCCGCAGAGAGCAGCCCTCTCAGCCACGATTGATCAACTGGACAAATGCCCAATAACGGAAAACAACATCCTTGGAAACTGGCCTACGCGAACAACAGCGCCAACCACCCTGAATGCACTGCTGCGTTATTTAAAAGACACCGGACTCAGTGACAAATTGTGACACTACACTGTGTGACGTAGGATGGAACGTTGACACTATGCAACACTAGAACGCCTTCGTAGACTGCATGACAGTGTCCACAGAAACAGTTCTGTTTTGTGTGTGTGTGTGTGTGTGTGTGTGTGCGTGTGCGTGCGTGTGTGTGTGTGTGCGTGGTGTGTGTGTGTGTGTGTGTGTGTGTGTGTGCGTGTGTATGCGTGTGTGTGTGTGTGCGTGTGCGTGCGTGGGTGTGTGCGTGCGTGTGTGTGCGTGTGTGCGTGCGTGTCTGTGTGTGTGTGTGTGGTTTTCTGTTCCTTTTTCCCCCTTTTTCCCTTTTTTATTATTTTTCTCTCTTACCTATCGCATCCCTTTACCCCTCCCCTGGTACAGAGTAGCCAACCGGAGATAATCTCTGGTTAACCTCCCGCGTTGTAGTGCACGTTAAAGAACCTCAGGTGGTCAAAATTAATCTGGAGCCCTCCACTACGGCGTCCCTCATAATCAGAACTGGCTTTGGCGCGTAAAACGAAGAATAATGAAGAAAGACGAAGAATGAAGTGCCTAAAACCAGCCAACCAAACTCCGAGAGGGAAACTGCGACGATGCTTGTGATATGGTTGTTGATAGGGTTTTATATATTTATTTCAAACAGTTAAGGGTGCGAAGCCGATGAAACTACGGCAGCAAGCAATGACCAAGAACGATATCTACCGCTTTTATATTGATTTTCCCATGCGCTCGTTTCTTACTGTCTAACCGAAGAAAATATACAAACTGACCTAACAGTATAATCTGTTGCTGAATCTTTATTTGTAATTGAAATCTAAAGAAGCCATCGTTGTACAGCTGCCAAGCGTTATTTATGCAAGTTATTTTTGGCGAATATTAATCAGATGATTCGGCGGTGACCTTTTAGTATACTTATATCTGGTTATGTTGTAACACATTTTGAGGTAATCCTTCTCTCGCTCATTATTGTTATCGTTATTGTTTATAACTTTCCTTTCTAGCGCTTCTGTGGAAGGAAAACAACATTTGGATCGCGCAAAAATTGAAACTAGGCTTGCATTACCTCATGTCGCCGTGCAAGACAATTCATGACACGTATCCTGCTCTTTCACGGGATCCTTGCTCTCTGGCGGACGCGGGCGTCATTATAGAAACGCTAGCGGAGAAGTTTACGGCAGCTACTAGGGTGCCTCGATAGCAGCGCTTGGTATCGAGGCGCCCTATACAGCAACACGCTGCTAGCGACACCTTGTGACACTTCGTCTAGCCACAATGCCTTAGACACGTTCTCGTGTTACGTGAGTGTTCTCGTCGAAAAAAAAAAAGAAAAATGTAAAAAGGCAACCTGCTCACCGATTGCGCCACTGCCAAAAATTTACACCAGCAGCGAAGTAGAATGCGCTTGGTTGGTGCAATAATAGCTCTGTACTTGTCTGGTTGAGTTCGACGCCAGAAGGTGGTCGAAAAACGAAAATTTACTAGACGTTACTCTGACCGCCTTAAAGTCTTTGAACTCGGCTAGTGAGAACGATTGGACGTTAAAGTTATTCATCCGCGAGAAAACATAAAACGAAAGGAATACCTGTTCGACTGAATACTACTCTGAATGTAGTAGTCACAACAAGAAATCAACCCAGGCCTGCATCAAAGGAACGCGCCACTGCAAAGCACGTCAATCGCGATGTGCGTAAGGCGCTCGAATTTTATAAACGAAGCAAATGACTTTACTGAGAAAGAAAGAAGGAAAGAAAGAAAGAAAGGAAGGAAAAGTCCTCCATTTCAACGGGGCTTCTCTCATGGGCATGCCAGGGCCAAAAGATGGCAGCGGTAAATAAAGAGCTCCGCGAGAACGAACGCCAGAACGCTCCTAAGCAGAGTAGAAAGAGGTCATTTTCAAAACATGCGATAGCAAAATCGTAACACAGGGCTCGAGAGTTCGAACGCTACAATAGCGTGGCTCGAGGAGCGGCGGCTGTACACCGAAAGAAGCGGGTCCTATTGCGTCACATCGCTTAAGGAAGAAGGAATGCGATTACTCGCACCGGGGATCTGACAACACCCAGGACCACAGCGAATGAAGCAGACGGGAGAAAGAAAGCGCCCACGAAAGACGCTGCCGATTGTGTCGTAAAGGAAAATACTCTTTTGTGGCTTCTTTAACCAGTTTGTTCTTTCAGCATTTGTGTGAGATGACTTTACGTTTCAGTTTGTTTTATGTGATCTCCCTTGCGAGCTATTTTTTAGCGCAGTTGTGTCACCTGAGTTCAACTCTATTTTTTTTTTCGTTCTTGTTAGTCACCTATCTTTTGTTCAGTGCCAGCTTGTTATTTCAGTCTTCGTATATATTATTTCTATGTCAAAAGCAGTAGCTGAAGAATAGAAATGAAAGCATCGGCATACGTCAGTGGCCTAGAGTAAGAAGGTGAAGGGGAGAGAAATCCTCGGACAGCTGCTCAGATCACAAACCGCATTCCAGACGTGCGTAGTATTACTACAGCACCACAGGAATGGCTTCAAGCGACGCTTCCGTAAAAGTGACATCCATGTGTGTGCTTGCGTCGGAGTGCGGGAGCGTTTTTCTTCAGAAGTATTTAGGTCTCCTGGTCGCACTGAAAGCAACCCGAGTGAAATACCAAGCGGAAAATAACGTACTGCGGGAAAAAAGACGCAGTGGCCATAGCGGTCGAAGGCAACAGAATGAAAGCAGCGATGTGGAAACGATATATTCTTCTTGGTGTGTGGTGAATGTATTGACTAGTGGCCGCTTCGATGCTTTGAAGGAACTTAACCCCCCCCCCCCCCCTTTTTTTTTTTTTTAGCTGTGCTCTTTGCCTCTCCGTTTGTTGTTTTCTTGCTGCAGTTCATTCAGATGGAACATTGGCTGCGCTGTCGCGTAGATCTCCCTCTCGAATTACGAAGAGTGGGTCTTAGGGTGAGTGGTTAATGTATGATTTGGTGTCAGTAGAGCATAAAGAAACGTAAAGGAAAACACGAGAGAGACAGTGAAACGCGCAGCTCAACATTTCAGGTGCGTTTTTGCTTACGTGAATCGTGCAGTATCTAATGGGGCAACCAGGGCATGCATACAGCTTTTTCTTAGAATTTCCAAGTATTATTTTTTTTTCTGGTAGTGCCATGGAATGATTAGACCCACAAATATCATCAAGTGTGTAGCTATGAATTCCTTTAATAATCTGTATAATAAGCTGGCGACTGCGTTTCCCGGAATTCTGACGTCAATATTTAGTTCACAACCATGCACTCTGTTGGAAGTTGCAGTTATTCTCTTCAACGATGTTGCGATGCTCAATGAGGCGGTAATTCACATATATGCGCATTTGCAGTACACGGGACATGCCACGTGACAAACGCTAGCCGTGAAAGATGACCAGGCACTGGTAACCCCTTATAAAGGCTGCTAGATTCACCTAAATAAAGAAAAGCAGTTGAAAGTTTATCGCGATCCGTGTCCCTGTTTGCTTTTTATATTTGTTTTATGTATTTGTGTTCGTACGATACCAGCACAAAGTAGTCTAATGTCAAATATTCTTCTTCGCCCTACTCTAACCACCGGGCTGATACCAGTAAGTTAATAGTGAGGGACTGTTTAAACCCATAAAGGTGTGAAAAACGTGAAATATATTCAGAAAAAGAGTGGAGGCCACCTTGCGGTGGTTCAGAAGCTGATTCTTCATATAAGCACGTCTCTAAATTTTAAAATTCTTACATGTTAATAGCACAGCTCCAAGGAAGACAAACAGACCACAGGAAGACAGACACTTTTGGAAGGAATCAAGAGTGGACGAACAAGGGAAGCCTAAGATTGGAGCCAACGTTTAGACAAGGTGGCTTCTCTTCACCGGGAAAGACAAGGTGACGACAAATGGAGGCGCCATTGTCGAAATGCTGGCTCCAGGTTGATACTCCCCTAGCTTGCCCACCATTGATCAATATATGACCTCTGTGCGACTAAATAACAACACTATATTATAGTAAATGCTTACATTAAACTCCTTCGCGTTTGAAAGGGTAAAGCAGGTCAGGGTTAAGCAGGTGAGTGCTTCTCTTTGCACTATATCTTCAAAGACCTGCCATGCTAATGTCAGAAGCTGGAATGGCCTGGTTCCTGCTTGTGTAAATGCGTAGGCTTTTGTTTGGTAGTTTGCATGTTTTTTGCTTGTTTGTTTCTGCTATTTTCTCGGGCCGCATGCTATTCTCAAATGCCAAAGAGATAGGCAACCTCTGAAGCACCACGTGTAAATGAAATTGGCATACAAGCAAACACTTCTTCAGCTCGCTTGACGCTGCCGCAGTAACGACGGATTTGTCAAAGAAAGCAAAAAAGCAGGCCTTCCGGCTTGAAACAAATTAACTGTTTGTCGCGTAGGATGCCTGTACAGCCTCCCTGGACATGGGCAATGTCTGCAGAGCATTGCTAAGGAGGACGTGCGTTCTTGGGTTCTTCCCTTTGGCTGAGCCGACGAGTGCCAAATGCGTTTACATCAATCTGCGAAAGAAACAAAATTACAGAACGAAAGCCTTCAAGTTCTTTTTTGCAGTTAAAAACAGAGAACGTCACTTGAGCTTGTTGGGAACAGCCTAATCCGTTTTAGAAGCTCGGAAACTGCCTCTCTGCTTTCCTAAACAGCTGGCATTGGGGCTGGAAAACAAGAAAACGAGGCAAGTTCGCAGTGGCCATTCATATATTCTGAAGATTGCTTAGATCGCATTTTTTTTACCTTTCTGATTTTTATGCTCCTCCAAAACTGTTGGGACGCCCGGTTCGGGGGCTTTTCTGAAAACAACTTATGTTTTTCTTCTGCGGCGTCCCGGTGAGCATTAATTCTCTCTTTTATTTCCTGGCACGAAAGGTACCAAGAAGGAATGCTTAGCAAAGAGTGTCGCAAAATGTCCCAAATGGCATGGGAGCAATCAAAGCAGCAGGGACTTGGAACGAGGCAATTAACACGAACACGGCCATTCTTTCTGCCACCATTCCCCAGGACCGCAGTCACAACATGCTATACTCGGCTTTGCCCACTGTTCGCATGTTTGTCTGCAACAATACGTTGCTCTGGCAAAAAAAAAAAAAAAAATTAAAGTCCCACCGACGACATTGTGGGGGTATAGTACGAAATGAATCCATTTCGGTGAGCATGGAAAAGCAAGCGTCACAGTCGAAAAGAAATTCGTCCTGGTCCGGATATCAACCTCATGACTATCGCCTTCGCAATGCAGGGGCTCTGATGTTGCCGCATGAACAAGCTCTTAGGCGATGTAACTTCAGTATTGTACTTTTGTACTTTGTATGCAGCATGCCATAAATTCGGTGGGGAAGTTTTAATCCTCTCGTTGCCATATGGAACCTAAACGATGCAATGTGGAATCCTTCCAGCGCTCAAAATTAAGAGAATGAGCAGGAAGTTTGACCAAACAACTCAATGCACCATCTCGCTTCGAATTGTCTACATCGGGTGGGTTAACGTGTTGAGCACACCGGCTGGCAGGCAGAGCTTTTGCGCCCTGAGCTAATGAATTTCCCGAAGAACAATACGTCCAGTAGCTTTTATTGTTCATCGGTCAGCACACAGCCAGGAACAGGGGTACGCTGATATTACACACTGTGCAACAGTCATTCATTAGAATATCAAATGCAGGAGCGCACACAGCTTCCCGTTTACAATCAAACTTTGACAATGAATCGGTTATACGACAGCGAGTTAACGGTAACAACGTAAGCAATCCTACCACTAAAGCACCAACGCACTGACATATGGTGCTTTGAGAAACGTGCAATTTAAACATTGCCGTTTTCTTGCCATAGTTACAGCATACAGTATCTTGCAGGCGCCGTAATAGCAGCAAGTTTACTTTTTTGCTGCTTTGTGCAACAAACCACGAGAACAAAGGAAGCTACTGATAACGGAGGTCACAAATGATCTACAGCTCTTTTTTAGACATCTACGGATCAATTGAAAACCAAATTATTTCTTGTACGATCTGTCAAATAAATACAGTTAGAGATAGCGCAGTTCCAGCATAGAGCTCTTTGTTTGCTTTGTTGTATATTACTGAGAGGAATAGTTTCTAGTGGGACGTCAACAAAGAACTCTACTACTCGAAGATACAGTCACGACCAAGGATTGCGCGACAATAAGGGTAAGCCAAGCAAAATTATTCACACATGTGGTTTAAACAGGTGCTTTTCCTGTCAGAATGTAACCCGCCGTGGTTGCTCAGTGGCTATGGTGTTGGGCTGTTGAGCACGAGGTCGCGGGATCGAATCCCGGCCACGGCGGCCACATTTCGATGGGGGCGAAATGCGAAAACACCCGTGTACTTATATTTTGGTGCACGTTAAAGAGCCCCAGGTGGTCCAAATTTCCGGAGTCCCCCACTACGGCGTGCCTCACAATCAGATCGTGGTTTTGGCACGTAAAGCCGCATGATTCAATTCATTCAATTCAATTCTGTCAGAATGTCAGTACATTTCCACACGTAACGCAATTGACAGGGAAAAGAACTTAGCCAGCAAGAAACATAGCTAAATTTTCCTTTCAAATAAAAAAAAAACCTATAAAAGTCATTCGTTTTCCCCCAGGAAAGTTAACATTCAAAACTCACTGGTGCACAAGCAAGAAGCACTTCCCGTTTTGCGTCATAGTGTGACACCGTAGGGTACGTGTATTCACACGAAACAAATGACGACATCAGTACTTTTCATTAACATAGACAAGGTTCTTTATATAGAAATTTCGGAATGGGAAAATAATGTCTGGCACTGGCGGCAAGGTAATAGTACTTGAAGAATAATTCGAACATTCGAACCATGCAAATTATGAGGATTACAGCAACAAGCTATTTACAGTTAGTGCATATGGAGCTAGAGTTGGTGTTATATTCTTTGTGGTTCCTCCCCGTTTTTGCTCGTTTCTTTTGTTCATTGCGTTTGCCCTCTCTTAAGCAAGTGTTTTGATCACGTTATTAGTTAAATGCCGTCACCAGCTGGGTGATACGGGAACCTTGTGCATGGTGTCACCAGATGAGCAGTGTCAAGAACGTCCAGGCGTTCAGCAGGATCTGTATTGAAGTTATTCCTTAATATGACAGGTATTATACTACGATGAATCACAATTAAGTAAAAGATAATAACTGCTGTCGCACCTTACAGCACTGGTATACACCACTTCGACAAGAGGAGACCTACACCTTCCAAAGAATATCATCGCACTCTCAGCAAATGCCTGATACGAGCGTGACATCCCATGTCCACACATGGACGTCGCATACACGTGACGTCACACGTGCTCGCTTTCCGCCAAGCAACAGAAAGTGAGCAGAAGCTTTAGGCGAGTTGGTGTATTCGTCTCCCCCCTCGACGCTTTGCCTTAGAAAAAAAAAAATCCTGCGCTTATGTAGTTCAAACCCTGCTCAAATCCTGCGCTTAATGTAGCTCCAATCCTGCTCAAATTCTGCGCTTGTGTTGTTCAAGCCCAGCGCTAATGCAGCTCCACTAGTGTGAAACCTGGGAAAGTGAGAAGCAGTGATACGCTGGTCGCGGGATCGAATCCCGGCCACGGCAGCCGCATTTCGATGGGGGCGAAATGCGAAAACACCCGTGTACTTAGATTTTTGGTGCACGTTAAAGAACCCTTATGTTAACACACCGCTGGTTTGAACTACACAAGCGCAGGATTTGAGCTGGATTGGAGCTACATTAAGCGCTGGATTCAATTATGCGCTTGTGTAGTTCAAATCCAGCGCTAACGCAGCTCCACTAACATGGAGCCTAGGGAAGTGCAAAGCAAAGATGCGCTGGTGTTTCCCTTGTTATTCTTGTGTTTTCTTGCACAAGTGAGGAGGAATCGAGCGCTTGTGGGGTGGTGGTGCCCTCTCTTGCGCTGCGCTGGTACCAGACTGGCGTTTCGGAAGCGATTTTCACGAGTTTCTACTAATTCCAGCACATCCCTGGCTCATACCCGCATATCCAATGCGGGTATGCGCCACACGTGATTTTCGTGACGTAACTGACGAGTATGTGATGTTAGTCATGACCTATCAGTCATGTTAGTCATACATTCTTACCCTTCCATGCCAATTTTGGGATATACCAAGTGACCGAGACGCGAGTTTTTGGCAGATCTTGTTTTTGTGCGTGACCACGACGATATGACATCACATTAGACGCCAACAGCTCGGGCCATTAAAGTGCTTCGCACTTAAAAAGCTCTTCTGTTTGCGTGACGCTTCTGTTACCTATGTGGTGATGACTTGAACAGGTGATCTTGTTTTACTATAGATTGACGTACACACGGAGTTGTGGGTGGTGTCGAACAGCCAAACAATATAAACGTCAGTTGAAATGCTCTGACGTATGAATATTGATTGCGACTGACCTACAAAGTGCCGAGGGGGGTAACCTGCACCTTATACTTCTGTCGTTTAATAAAGTCCTACACTGCCTCTTTCACATAGGGATTAAAGAAATACCATCCAATGTCGCCAGAAATTGAAGCGATTAAGCACCTGAGAATCTCTGCAGTTGATGTACTAAAACAGGGTTATCCCGTTGTCAATAGCAGATCACAAGAACACGGAAGAAACACGCCGTGAGAAAACAACATCTGTGTTTTTATAAAGGCTTCGTTTCACTAAATAGCACTGCACCGCTTCTGCAGGTGACCCTGAACAGGATCCATAACAACATGGGCAAAATAGGCCTCATATACTTTGCTATTAATGTAATTGTTGAATGGTACTTCGATCAACAAATATTCAATTGCTATGCTGCTGTTTTCTCTCTTGCAATAGAGCACCCCTTCAAAAGCCCCCTTTGCGACAGAAAGGGTGGTTTTCTCACACTACGGAGGTCCGAGTTCAGGGTGACCGGGGACATGTGAGCGCGGACTTGAAACAGCGCAGCTGCATGTGACTCGGATCCAGGGATTTCACCGCCTCCGTAGACAGATCAGTCAGCAGAAAACCATTCCACAAATAGAAGCGAAAAGTGCCTGTCTCCATGGGAATTACGCATGCAAGGCACACCCCAGTATACACTTCAATAAAGAAAAGCACAAAACAAGTGTCAAAGCCACATGACAGATGATAAGGCGCGTTCGAACAAGGCGAAGCACGTTGCGCCGGCAGCATGCGTTCCCCGGTAAATATTACAGACGCATAAGCTGCAGTGTTTACCACAGCGATCACAAAGCAGTTATCAACATCGTTTCAAAGAAATAAAGTTTTGGTACAGCGCATTTAATTGTCTTGTCAATCATTTCATGCAGTGCATTGCTCTATCGTTCAAGGCTACGTAACATGGGTCTGTCGGATCAGGTGATACAACAGCTTCGCTGCCCAATCACGTTCACAGCGTTGATTGGAGCCCACTTCTTTTATTCTTTAAACAATCACACCAATCTCAAGTGCTATAAGTTAACAGCGCGTTAAAACCCAACCCGCTTATACTTTACTAAATCACTTTGTCCAATGAAAGATGAAACCGCAATGTATGGAAAGGTGCGTGCCCGTATGAAATGCCAGTGGATGAACTGTTCCCTCCTCCTGGCTTTCTCAGCTACTGAGGTCATACTCGACGAAATAGTCAACGACTTCGTTAAGCTTTCTGGCTTGTGCCAAGCTTTTAAAGAGACAGACCTGGCTTATTCATCTAGGAATTCAATCAGACCCATGGCCTATAGCGCCGCCAAGTACAATAGGATGCGCTGCTTTTTCTCCGCCGTTAAGATAAAGCCTACATCAAGTCATTTGTCCTGTGAAAGTGCCCGAAAGCGTTATCTCCATCCGGGTTTCACTCCGAGTAACACAATTAGGAAGCACGCATATTCGCCTTTTTCACTCGATAACAGTCGCGACCGAAAGTTGTCAAAGAAGCATGCCTCGGCTTGTCCAGCTGTATGAGCGCCAGAGGCGCCGGTATTAAAATAAATTAAACGCATTCTCCCTTCCTCCTAGTGGCGTCAGCCCAAGGTCCCTACATCACCGACAAGGCGAGAATAGTTTGGTTTAAGAACGAACAAACGACATTGACTGCGCGGCATCGTCGTCTCGGTGGCTGGTGGGCGAGGAGCAGGTTGGGTTTTTGCGTGTCATTTTCTTCCCACCCTGCCCGCCTATTTGACGGGGCTGAAGTCTCCGAAGCTCTCCTCAAAGATGTCCTCGTGGAACCCCCGCTGGTCAACCTCGGGGAACCGCTTTTCCAGACCCATGTCGTAGAAGGCCATCCGGTGTCGATCCGACCGACCGCGCCGCTCAGGCTCGCTGTAGAACATCGCCGAACTCCGGTACGGCACCCGGCCACTTAGCAGAGCGTTTCTTGTTCATCCATCATTACAGAGGTGATATCGTCGCCGGGAGCAGGACCGGATGGAGTTGTTTTCCACGTCGCAGCGGTGAAGCCATGCGAACAAGATAGAAAAATGGGGGGAAAAGAGGAGGAAGCGTTGGGGTAGAAAGAGGGAGAGAGGGGAAGAAAAAAAAACGTGAAAATTGTGAGAATTGTGATCGCTAAGAATATATATTTAGAAACAGTGGCGCGCCACTGATACATGGTATAGCAGAGCAGTGTAATGGAAGCGAAAATGTCACTTATGCAAACATTTCGTTGCTATAATTAAAGACTTCAGTCTATGGCTCAGCGCGTAATCATGCCGTTCTCGATGTCCTTTTTTAGTTTTATATCGCTTGCGCTGTTCTGGTGTAATGGCAGGTTAGAGGTGACTAAGCAGATGCGCTCTTAGTCTCCGTATAAGGGATCCCGTACGTTAAGTGATGGCGAGAGCATCATCCAAATATTCTTACACTGTTGATGGCTGAAATAAGTAAAAGACAGCTAGCAGAGTAGTTAGCTAGAAGAGTCTGCTTATTCAAGAGAAAAGAGATTCGTTCGAGCCACTAAACTTTGTGTACGAGAGCGGCATGTTGGAAGTGCGTTATTCTAATAAGTCGACACAGCTTCCCTTCTTCAAGAACCAGGAACATTTTAGGTGGGCAATCCTCACTGCCGGGCCAAGAGAGAGAGAGAGAGAGCATGATGGCTCTTCACGCTGATAGTGTTACTGATGTCTTTAATATTGATCAGCTCAGCTTGCACCACGAGACTTGCATCGTAAAGTCGCTCCGAGTAGTGCTATTTCGTAAGTTTTACCAAGTCAGCCCGATTTTGCCATCAGCCATTCATAAAGTGGTCTACCCACTTTCGGCACGTACTGTTGCGCATCTGCATTGATTTGTTCTTTTTCTTTCTTTGTTTTGCACAGACATCGAAGGGCCTCAAATGCTTTGCTACCGGCGTTATGGACCACTTCGGTACACTCTGACTTCAAGACAGCCGTCGAAAACATCATATATTAAGTGTAATATATGACGTAATACCATGCTGTCCTGGCATTTAGGGGCAATAAATAAAAAAAAATACCTAGTTGAACTAAGAACTTGGTTTTGTCTCGGCGAAATGCTCTTGTGGTTTTGCAGCGCCACACTCAGCGACAGATATTATTAATCTTCGAAAGAAGGAGAGAAGGTTTAAATGACAGGCGGAGAGGTACGGCCGGACTCAGTCTACTCACGCCATGGGTACACTGTGACATTAACAACACTACACTACATATACTCGGCCTGCATTTTAAAAAGGTATCTATACGAAACATGTATATTTGTGCTCAAATGACAAACTCCTTTAGCTTGTTCACACGTAAGCCCTAAAAAGAGTGTCATCGCGCATGAGGTTGAAACTGCGTCAACCAGCTTGGTAGTAGTGCGGATACGTTTCTGTTTTTGTGACACAGAACCACAGAACCACACACACAAAAAAAGAATTTTCACGCTTTTTTGTTTTATTTTTTATTCACGACAAATTTATGGCAGAGAAATTCACTGGTATCAAATTTCCAGCCATGAGTATTCAAGCCGGCATTGCTGAATGTTGAGCTAAATATCACCAACTTAATACTTAAGACTA